>NW_027527808.1:140759-234177 GCF_008692635.1 Crocuta crocuta
AATATAAATAGTTATAAAATTGCCATGGGCCATATACAAGTACAGATATGAATATTTAAATGTTTTCTTGTTATTACAATGAGATTGACTTGCTATCTAATATGGTTATTTTCATCAGATAGTCTTAATCAGTCTGAAGACACATTCTGGAAAACAGAGGTCTAGGGTATTTCGTAAGTTTAGAATTTTTATTTTGATTGTATCTCCAGGAAAATGTTATCAATAATAAAGACTTCCTGAGAGATAATTTGTAATTCAAAGACAATCACTACCATGAGCTTTAGGTTTTCAATTCAATATTTTCTCACAATACGATCTGTGGATATATTCTCTGAGGTCCAGTTGTTTTGGGAGAATATTTTAATTTTGCATTTTTGTTTTTATCATAGCTAATAAAAACCACCTATAGTGATTATAGACATAAATTGTGATTTTTCGGAAAACCCAATTGAAAGTTATTCATGAAAATGTTTATTTCTCTGTCACTGTTTCTCAGACTTGACCTTGGGTAATTTTTCAGGATGGAATATTCATCTACCTTAAAAAAGGACTTACATCCTTTGACTTGAGAAATAGTAGGCTAACTTAGTTTCTTCCTTTAAAAGGGTTATTTAAAAGTACGTCTAACTTGAAGTATAAGTAAGCATGGAAGTGAAGCATTTAAAATAGTATCTTCTTAATCAGCGAATTTTCCAACTATCCAAGTTTCTCTTTGATGTTGTATTTTGAAAGAAATATTTCTTACAGTTATGGAAAATAAGCTCTTGGCACTTGGGAGCCATGATATCAAATGTTCTCTTTTTGTTTTTAAAATATCATTTGTTTTACTATTTTTTTTTTTNAGTTTTAAGGTCTATAAATATAATAAAAATTTTAATTACCTTAAACCACCATCATGTGTGTGTGTGTGCTCGTGCACATGTAGCATGAACATAGATTTGGTTGTTGAAGAAGTGAGGTAGTCACAATTTGGAATGACATTTATTTTTGAATAAAATAGCTGTTTAAATAATAACTTTCTACATAATTTCTGAGGAAAGGGTAATGTTTATTTTACCAGTGAGTGTATAGACTTGGGTAAAACATATACTCTTGAAAGACTGACTTTTTCCTCTACCCATTATCTGAAGTATGATTTTCAGATGACATTCATAATAAATTCATTTTTAGTAGAAATTTACATAAATGCACAAATCAATGATAAGAATTTTTAAGAATCAATTTATATATTGTGCATTCTTATTTTTGAGAGTTAGTGGACTGTCAAAACTATGTAAGCCAGATTAAAATTATTTCAAAAATAGGAGGGGTATAGAAATAATGATGTTTTATTACTTCATAAGGATATCTACTCTTTCACTAAAAGCATTCTGAGAGAACTGGGGATTTTTGATGTTGTTGTTGTTGTTCCTTTTGTGTGTGTATGAGAAGTCTTGGAAAGTAGGGCTGTAACGTGTCTGCTCGGCTATATTGATCTCTTTATTAAACTCAGTTGTTTCTCCAACTTGCCTCCAGTCTCTTCATGACTTTTGTATCAAGCACAGAATTTAAATGTGTGTTTCTATGTTGAAATTTTAATATGCAATGATATTGTAGTTGATTCAGCCATGGGGAATGCATAAAACAACATGAAAATTATATGATCACAGAAGCAGAACCAGACCCTTAGGAGAGACAATTGTTTTAGAAAGGTTAGCCATGTTCATTCATTTTTAGCTTCAGATTCATAACATGTAAAGTTTCCCTATTGTTTCCCAAGAGAAATAAGGGGGGGGTGTTTTTTTTGGTGCAAGAGTAACTTTTTTTTTTTTTCAGTTTAAGAAGTGTCAGTTCTATTCTTCGTGGTTCTTGGTGAGACTTGGTGAAATGAAACGAATTCATCTTGTTATAGTTGTGACTCCATTGTTTTGTGGATGAGCACTCTCCTTTCAGTCATTTATTTTCAAGAAAAAAGTATGGGTATTTTCAAAATTATAATGTACTTATAGTAAGAAAGTATTTGGAAATAAGCGCAGATGAAGGATCCTGTGTAGTTTATGAGGAGTGTGTCTTTCGATGTGCCAGTTCATAATATCCAGTAAGAATGCAAGTTATACATAGTGGTTATTCAATTGGCTGCATTTAAATAATGGCTATATGGGGTATCCTTGTTTATTGAAGATGAAATCAATGATGAATACAGGAGAATAAAATAGCAGAAATATTTTTCCTTACCCATAATAATAAACAGAATAATCTGACATAATCATTCATTGTTGTTCTGTCCTGTCTGCCTTATGTGGTAAGGTCCCTTTTAATGGACCAGGTCTACTGCCTCCAGATATGACCAGTATGGTATGATGGAAATGAGAATCTTAGTAAATCTTGTACATGTAGCCCTGTCTCTCTTTAGTCAACCTCCTTTGAGTCACTGGATTTTAAAAGTGAATAAAATGGGGCGCCTGGGTGGCTTAGTCGGTTAAGCGTCCGACTTTCGCTTGGGTCATGATCTCGCGGTTCGCGGGTTCGAGCCCCGCGTCAGGCTCTGTGCTGACAGCCAGCTCAGAGCCTGGAGCCTGTTTCAGTCTGTGACACCCTCTCTCTCTGACCCTCCCCTGCTCATGCTGTCTCTCTCTCTCTCTCCTAGAAATAAATAAAACATTTAAAAAAATAAAATAAAATAAAAGTGAATAAAATATAATGGTATGTTTGATAATTGCCATGATGGTCAGCACATTTTGTGAAGATACTTTGGCTCTGATCTAGTTCATAGATTGTTTTTTCTTATGTTACCCATTTTCAATTCAGGATGCCTCCTCTGTACTTTGTGCTTCATGCATGCACTTTCTTTCTTTTTACCTTGCTCCTCTTTACGGATTTGGCTAACATTCAATAAACCAGTGTCACAGATTATTTCACTTTGATTAGGAATCTCCGCCCTACATACATGGTCTGTATTTTAGATAATATTCTGTATTAAAATAAGTGCGGAAAGAATGCTTTTTATAAATCAATTATTCTCTTGACCTAGATGGAAGTATAGATCTCTGTTTGTTAAAGATACATACGTATTTCTCTGCTGAGGTGAACAATTATCTAACTTTTCTAGACTGCAATTTTCATATAGGCAGCGATGTCCGTCAACTTGTTTTTTGATATATCCCAAGCATCAAAATGGTCTCTGGCTTATATATTAGACGCTCAATAAATATTTATCAAATAAATCAGTGTTGTATTAAACACACATCTGTTCATAATTTTCTGCATATATTTTATCTCTATGTAAATTGAGAAGAGTACATATAGACAACTTTGAATAAACCAGACAGTTTTGAAAGAAATAACAAATGTGTAGAAGATCTAATGTATCCGTCCCTCTAGTCCAAAGTCATAATGAATAGAAACATGATACAATAGTATTTTGGATAGGATGGTGGATTAACCAAGAGTTACGAGGAAGACTAATTGCAGTGACTTACCCCCTCATTTCTTGAAACAGGAAAGCAGCGGGAGACTTATTTGTTATAACAGAATGTTAATAAGAAATTATAAACAGCAAACCAAGACATTCCATCCTTTACTATCACTTTCTGAAGTTGGAAAGGAAAAAAGAGCATGAAATAGGTAAAAGATAGATAAAATGTAGAAGCTATATATCTAAATTACTATACTTCATGTACCTTAGACTCTCAGTGTTTGAGCTTAGAGGTTACAGTTGGAGATAACATAAAAGTAGTTCCAACTACATTGACTAAATTCTTGGGAAGATATGGCAAAGTACATGTGGAATAACTAAGAATTGGTCATTGTCGGGTTGATTTTAATTTAGTGCCTTATTTATTTATTTATTTATATGCAAATTAGTTAACATATAATGTAGCGTTGGTTTCAGTAGTAGAATTTAGTGAGTGATTCATCTGTTACATGGATCATGCAGTGCTCATCTCAACAAGTACCCTCATTCATGCCCATCTCTCATTTAGCCCATCCCCTACCCTCTTTTCTCCCAACAACCCTCATTTTGTTTTCTGGATCTAAGAGGCTCTTATGATTTGCCCCCCCCCCCGCCGCCTCTNTATCCTTCCTTTACCATATATGCATCTGTTTTGTTTCTTAAGTTCCTCATATGAGTACTTAAAGATTTGTATGATTTGGCTCTTGAGTACCAAAGAATAGGTCTCAGAAGCTTATGGGCCAAAGAAATGCTTTGCAAAACAGAGTAATGGGAAGCCAGCATGATTTATATACATTATCCTTTGTAATCTGCACAACTCAAAGAAATATATACTATTACTCTCATAGTGTAGACAGTAAATCTGAAGTCTAGGGACAGTGTAACAACTCTTAAAGTCAAACAGCTGGCAAGTGACAGAACCCCTCTCAGTCCTAAGATTTTAGAAGACTGTCAATCTTTTCCTTTTTCTTTCCTGATAAGCACATTCAGATACCAGCTGGATAACAAACGATAAAGCCATGTGAGAAGATGCCATGCCACACATTTTGCTTTAGTGTACTTTTTATAGTAATTTCTTTGTATAGAGTTTCCTACACCTATCAATAGACTTATCTTCCAGGTGTCTTTAAAAATAAATGCACTGTATTGATCAATTAGAGCTACTTGGAAAAGGGCTACAAAATATACTGTTATCTTTCGGACTTGAAGACAAAGACAGATTAATTATTGCAAAATGAGTAGAGTAATAGTTGGCACTTACTACAGCTGAAAATTAATCTTTGTGGAGAAATTCAAATGTAAAAAATAATCCCTTATTTTTCATGCCTTTTGTAAACTCAAGCAGTTTTCAAACATGAATAAAAACCCTAACCAGTCCTTTATATGTGAAGTATTTTTATCATATGCATGTACTTCTTTAACAGGTTTTAATTTTAATTAAGTTACAGCTTTTGCATTAAAATGACTCTATATTTTCCATTGCATTCATTCCAAAACTATTTCAATATCTACTATAAGCCAAGCAATATTCAGGGTTCTGGGAATACAGCAGTGAATAAAACAGAAAAATTTATGCCCTATAGCATTTACATTCTGAGAGCAAAAGAATAACAAAATAAATGAGTAAAATATGTTTTATTGCAAATGGTGATAAGTACATGAAGAATAATAAATTAGAAGAGATTGACAGGGTTATATTTCTACTATAAAATTATAATAAAAGTACTTATAACCCAGTGAATATTTTCATTTGGTTACCATTTTATAGTTATCAATTAGAATATCATACTACTTACCTTTCTTTTGTCCCTCCAGAATACTTTGAGGCCCTTTCTGTCCTACCTGAAAGGCACTGATTGCGTTGGGTTGCATAGAGGCCTCTTTTGCTTTTAGGTTCCTGGTAGTGTTCAACTAATGGGAAGCATTTACAGAATATCAGAGTTTGCTGGGATGCCTGGGTGGCTCCGTGGTTATGCGTCCGACTTTTTATTTCAGCTCAGGTCATGATCTCACAGTCATGAGACTGAGTCCTGCATGGGGCTCTGAGATAGGTATGGAGCCTTCTTAGGATTCTCTCTTTCCCTCTACTCCTCCCTGCTCATGAGCATGCTCTTTTAAAAAATAAAAAAAGAAGAAGAAGAGAGGAAGAAGAAGAAGAAGGAGGTGGTCAGAGTCTGAGAGAAAAGTGAAGTTGGGGTATTTGTTCCCCCTGATAGTTTGTTGTGGGTTGGTTGTGCTTCTCTGCTGAAGGTCACAGCTTCTGTCACTTGTCCTTCTCTGTTCAGCCACACTCTTGAGGTTCTGGCAAACAACCTTTATTTTGTACCTTCGAACTCAGGAGTGATAGATAACGCTTCCTTTCTCTTGCTACCAACCAGTTACTGTGTTCATTTCTTTGTAAATGCCCCATCTTTGTAAATGGCTCTTAACTATAATTAACTTTCCTTGAGTTACCCACTTAGAATATGACATTTATTTTCTACCAGGACTCTGGCTTATCCATATATGTAGCACATACTGTTTGGTTATTTAACTGATGGAGTCAAGTCTGCCATCTTAGTAGTAAAAGGATGTAAGCCAAGAAAAGATTGCACTCAGAGAGAGCAAGGCTTTCTTACTTGAATTAAACCAAGGAAGAGCTCCAGGTTAGGAGCTACACACTACTTTTATACATTTAGGGTGGGATACACCTTACGCAATGGTCAGATATCCTCAGATTTTGGATTTATACAGAGAAATCAAGTCCAATTAATGCATAGGTAAAAACACATTGTACAATTAAAATGTCTTTAATTTTTTCAAGAATTCTGCCTGTGTACTGTGATTTGTGAATATATTTTTAAATCAGTGAGACTTTATCTTATTTGTAAATTATTATATAATGTCTCTCTGAAATTTTGATGAAGAGAAATATGGTAAAGAGTATCATAAGAAGTTAAACTTGCATGTCAAGTTATTAGAGTGTCTAGATTACTTATGAAAGAGATTAAAAATAACCACAAACTAAAGCAAAAGCAATTTATGAAGTACAGGGTTCTAAAAGAAAACTATTCTGAAATTTTATTATTAGTGTTTTGTAATAAAGTATTTATATCAACCGATCTATAAATACTAATGTAACTATCAATATTTATATTATTAACTGATATATTAATATTAACATATCCTTAGTATAAGTTATCTGCTGACTACATGGAAAGTTATATACATCAATATGTTTTATATAGCTTATAATCTGCATTGTTGCTATCATTTATAAAAGTTAAATAGCTAGAAAAATTATTCAACATATTTCTCTATGTACTTTTAAACATTATTTTGAAATTTCACATCTCTTTTAGAGACAAAGTCCTTATATTTTAATACTAAACTTTTGAATGATATCTAAGCAATTTAGTAATATTATTATTTCCAGTGACATGAAATGTAATCTGTGTTTCTCATAAGAGTCTGCAGTTACTTTATTAGTATTTTTTGGTGACAGTTATAAAAACAATTCTATCAAAACCTACAGAACATTAATTTGGTAGGTGTGATTTATATTCCTTTGTTAAAGATCCTGACTTCGTTATATATTTGTGATACAACAACAGAATGTGTATTTACCTATACTTTTAAGTCTATTTAAAAAAGTTTTTAGTGGTGAAGGAGTGGTGGGTGGATACTAAGTGGGTGATATTGAGGGAGGAAGGCAGATAAGAACACAAACTATGCCACATTTAACAGTGGTAAAACGCATGCTAATCTTTGATACCTTGAGAACAGTTAATGTGTGATGTAGTGAGGTACAAAATATTTATAAATATTTGTGTATTTGAAATAAGAGTAATAATGCTTAAAAAACAGGAAACATGACTAACTCAATCAGAGGTAGAAATATTCATTTAGACAAAATAAAACTTATCAGACAATTGATTTTTATACACTAAATAAATGACTTGTGGTAAATTGACAACATGTCTTACCGAGATTATGCAATAAGAGTAAGATATGAGGTCCTTTTCATTGCTTAGGTTTTTGATGAGCATGAGATGAAATTATATGATTCTACAGATTGTATTTTTTTTTCAACTTTACCATGCTGGGAAAAAGTTAATTTAAAACATTCCTATGTAGAAGAGAGGAGTTAAAACATTTCTGAAAAGCTTCAGAAAATAAGGGAGAAACCTGTAAGTGGGAAACATTGCATGTTTGTGCTGTGAGCCATTTAGGTAAAAGAGAAAATTTTGATGGTGAGTGAGACAGGTTGAGAAAAGTATTGTGCTGACCTTAAAACTACAGGCACCTGGGTGGCTCAGTTGGTTAAGCCTCTGACTCTCTGATTTTGGCTCAGGTCATAGTCCCATAGTTTGTGGGATCAAGCCTGCACATTGGGCTCTGTGCTGATAGCGCAGAGCCTGCTTGAGATTCTCTCTCTCCCTCTCTCTGCCCCCAACTCCTGTCTCTCTCAAAATAAATAAAATTAAACTTAAAAAAAAAAGAGTCAAATGTGAACTATGACATGGCCTACAAGTTGTTCTTACAAACCCTTCCTTTTATAAATTCATGACTGGAATGGATCTGGCACTTTGATAACAGTAAAAGGATAAAGCCTTGGGCTAACCAAGCACGTGTTTCCTGCTAATGTTTCATATGTAGTTCCCTATTAATTAATAAAAAGAGCTTTCTGTTTCACATGAGTAGAAATGAATATAATATTGGGAATGTCAGATAGAATATTGAGAATTGTGAGAATTTACAAATGCGCCTTAATATCTTTATTGAAAAGTCTATTGAAAGTATAACAATCATTTCTTCTTTCATGAACTGATAAATGTTAGTTTCAATGATGTTACTCCTTAACATTTTAGTGTAAGAGTAGGAATTACTTAAAGGAATTTTTAAGTTGATTTGTCACTTTGTATTTATTTATTTATTTTTAAAATTTTTAACGTTTTTTATTTATTTCTGAGAGAGAGAGAGAGAGAGAGAGAGACTGAACAGAGGAGGGTCAGGGAGGGAGGGAGTCACAGAATCCAAAACAGGCTCCAGGCTCCAAGCTGGCTGTCAGCACAGATCCCCATGCAGCACTCGAACCTACAAACCGTGAGATCATGACCTGAGCCAAAGCCAGACGTTTAACCAACTGAGCCACCCAGGCACCCCGATTGTCACTTTGTTTTTAATCAATCTATTCAACAATTTTAACTGTGGACCTAGGTTAGTAATAAGAACATGAAGGTAAAGACTCTAATTTCAAAGTTCTCACAGTCTATTAGGTGAAACAGAGAAGAAAAGTAGTTAGCATCATGCAGGGTGGTGAGTCTTATATAATGGTTTATACATGAAATGTCATGTAAATATAAGAAGAGATTCAGAGGAAGAAGACTCAGAGGTACTTGTAAAGGTCTGGAACATGTTCAAGAAATGGAAAGCTAGTTTTAATAAACCAAGTTGATGGTAACTAATCAGGTAGGGGGGCAAGAAAAGGAGATGCTTTACATTGAAATCCCTTTTTTGGAAAATTTTCATTTATTGCAAATAAATGTTTCACCCCAGAGATCATCACATAAGACTGTTTGAATGAACTCTAGTGCATCTGTTCAACCATAAAGTCATGAAAAGGAACAAGGAACATATATGTAGGCTCTTGTGAGTTGAATTCCAGGATAAATAATTTGGCAAAACAAACAAATAAATAAGGCAGAACTGGGTAGAATATGCAACCTTTCAAAAAAAGTTAACTATTATTTTTGAGAGAGAGACAGACATGAGAAGGGGAGGGGCAGAGAGAGAGAGGAAGACACATAATCTGAAGCAGGCTCCAGGCTCTGAGCTGTCAGAACAGAGCCTGACACAGGGCTCAAACTTACAAACCATGAGATCATGACCTGAGCCAAAGTTGGACACAACCTGTTGAGCCACCTATGCACCCCAGAATATGCAAACCTTTATCTGAGAAAGAAGAAGATCTGTGTTGCAAAGAGATTTCCCACTGTTGGTGGGAATGCAAACTTGTGCAGCCACTCAGGAAAACAGTATGGAGCTTCCTCAAAAAGTTAAAAATAGAATTACCCTAGCATCCAGTAATTGCACTACTACATATTTACCCAAAGGATACAGAAGTACTGATTCGAAGGAAGACATGCACCCAATATTTACAGCAGCACTTTCAACAATACCCAAATTATGCTAACAGCCAAAATGTTCATAGACTGATGAATGGATAAAGAAGATGTAATATGTCTACACATATATATACATACACATATACATACACGCATTATATGTATGGATATAACTTAGCCATAAAAAAGAATGAAATCCTGTGGTTTGCAACAAAGTGGATGGAACTAGAGAGTATAATGGTAAGTGAAATAAGTCAGTCATGAAAAAACAGATACCATATAATTTCATTTATACATGGTATTTATAAAACAAAACAAATGAACATAGGGAGGGGAGATAAAGAGACAAACAGAAAACAGACTTAACTGTACAGGTCAAATTGATGGTTGCTAGAGGGGAAGTGGGTGTGGGATGGGTGAAATAGGTAATAGATATTAAGGAATGCACTTTTGATGAGCACTGGGTATTGTATGCAAATGATAAATTAATGAGTTCTATACCTGAAACTAATATTACACTGTATGTTAACCAACTGGAATTTAAATAGAATTTTAAAGAAACAAACAATCAACGCCCCCCAAAATATGGACTCCTGTTCAAAATGCTGGAAATAAAATTTTTTCTAAAATTACTGAAAGATAGGGGAGCTTGGGTGTCTCAGTCTGTAAGAGTCCTACTTTAGCTCAGGTCATAATCTCATGTTTGTGAGTTCTAGCCCTGTATCAGGTTCTCTACAGTTAGTCCGGAGACCACTTCAGATTCTCTGTCTCCCTCTCTCTCTGTTCCTCCCCTGTTTATGCTCTCTCTCTCAAATAAATAAACATTAAAAAATACTGGAAGATAAAAGAAAATGTTTTCCTTTCTACTGAGGGAAAAAAATGATAGAAGCCAATTTGAGAGGGCTTTCTCTGGACAAAAAATGGTACAAGTTGAGCATAAACATAAAAACAACTGCAGTTTATTGAAAAACAGAAAAATACTAAAATCTACACCATAATTCAATATTTTAAAAAAAACTCATTTGACACTCTTGGAGATTGCTAGGAGATTAACTTATTATCTGAATACTTGTAAATAAAAGGAGATAATAAAATACTTAGTCTTTATTCCTGTAAAATACTGCCTATACAAAATCAAATTTGAATGTGGAAATATTTAATGAAAGATTAACAGATAATAAATGAAGAAAAATCATAGAATATGACCATTTTATAATCCCTAAGAAGACAATATATTTAATGATCATCAACGGCTGAGAAAATTCCTAGATAAAAAACTGATGAAAAACTTTAAACCTAAAACTTTAAATGACCAATCTTACCAAAATAAAAAGAAACAACAAGCCCTATGGGCTTTCAAGTATGACACGATAAGAGGTATTTGCTACCATCTGTAAAATATTCTGCAAATAAATAACTAATGAAACAAACAGATAGCCTCTAGATCTAATTGCCATTGAAAGAAGTTACAGAGCTCAGATAAAATTGTTAACCACTCAGGGATGCAATTATCAAATTCTAGAATGTGGCAAATTCTGTAGGACAGTTTTCTATTATTCTATATTGGCCAGAAGTGGAATTTGATGATTATGTAATGACTTTTGGAGTTTGGGAGTAAATTAGTAATATGGGAAGGAAGGAATTAAGGAACTAAGATTTAGTATCCTTCTTAACATTCCATGTTTCCTAGTAGCATTCACATACTTGTAATTGTTAAAGCGCTCTCTTCTCTTTTAGATTATAAACTCCACAAAGATATGACTGTTATCTTGTTAACAGCTCTATCTCAGGTACCAGTGGCCATGTGACATTTATTAAATTTTGTCAACTAAACCAACAAACAAAGCAAAATAAACAAAAAAAGATCTTAAGTATTTGATGTAAAGTGATAAATTCTGTTTCCAGCAGAACTTAAGAAATTATCTCCTTGGAGCTCCTGAGTGGCTCAGTTGGTTAAGCGTCTGACTTCAGCTCAGGTCATGATCTCACAGTTAGTGGGTTCGAGCCCCGCGTTGGGCTCTGTGCTGACAGCTAGCTCAGCCTGGAGCCTACATTGGATTCTGTATCTCTCTCTCTCTCTGACCCTCCCCTGCTCACACACTCTCTCTCTCTCCTCTCTCTCTCACAGAAATAAATAAAACATTAAAAAAAAAAAGAAATTATCTCCTAAATAATCTGAAGGAGTACTTTGTGAGCATGAAAACTTGTTTTATCATACCATGGTACAGCCTTCTATTATTAGTATTATGTCTTCTCAGACAGCCTTGAGAATGTGGTTACTTAGCTCACGCCACACTTCCAAATAGAACACGATGTGAGCAAAGCTTGATGAAATCTTTTCTACTGTAATATTGATAGAACAGAAAGCCTATATTCACATGAATATTTTATAATTTATTTTAAGTTATCTTCTTCACATTGCCAATCAGGAGACCTATTATTCATACTTGATTTTTCACTAATGCCAGAATTTGCCACATTTTAAAAATATTATCCATTTGTCAATGCTGACTTTCCCTATCTCTTCCCACTTTGGTAATCTATTACTGAGAGTTAAGAGTACATTCATATACTACCTGTGCTGTGGCTCTGGTCTTACCAGACCATACCAGTATGAGCTAATCTCTCTATTCTCCATAAAATTTTATTCAAACTTCTTCAACTATAGTCCTGTTCTCATTTGCATCATAATAATTTATTTACATATCAGCTGTAATAGGAACTGTATGCATTTCCCTATATACACATATTTATCCAGAATTCACAGGACAATAATGGGAATTTAATAAATGACTTAATCATGAGTGGCAAGACACATGTTACTAAAATCTAACTTCTTTATTTAATTTTAAGTTTTAAAATTTTATTTATTTTTTGAGAGAGATAGCACACAGGGAAGGGAGGGAGAGAGAGAGAGAAAAAATCTTAAGCAGGCTCTACACCCAGTGCAGAGTCTTATGCGGGGCTCAATCTCACAACTGTGAGATCCTGAACTGAAGTCAAGAGTCAGACACTTAACTGACTGAGCCATCCAAGCACCCCTATAATCTAACTTCTTAATAAAAATGTGATAGTTATAATTGGTCTTTATTTCACTAGGTTATTTGATAATGTCTATAATGTTTGGTGGGTACAAAATAGCAAAATGTAAGTTCGATATTTTTAAATTAAAAAAGGACATGTTTGCAATAAAATAAGGGTTGTGATAAAGATACATATATGTAAATGGAAAATGTGGGTTTATGTGGATACTGTGATATACCTAAGAGAAAATTTCTCTCATGTCTGAGGCTCTTGGTATGGTTACCATAATATAATAATACCATAAAGAAATGGTGTACCATATATACCATCCTTATGGCATATAATAATAACATAAGGAAAATTTCAGAAATTTTTATAATCTTTTCATTTTCACTCTGGTGGGCTTTATGTGATTTAGGGAGTTTGATAAATTATGTGTGCTAGAATATTGCTTCAGTGTGAGTCTGATTAAGAGAGAAAGAAACCACATAGTAATTTGAACAAGGAAAGTTTAATATAGAAAATTATTTTTAATTGTTTATTTATTTTGAGAGAAAGTGTGAGAGAGAGAGACTGTGTGATCAGGGGATGGGCATAGAGAGAGGGAGAGAGAGAATCCTATACAGGTTCCATACTGTCAATGCAGCACCCTGTTGGGGAACTCAATCCCATCATGACCAGAGCCAAACTCAAGAGTTGGAGGCATAACTGACTGAGCCACCCAGGCATACCTAAAATAGAAAATCATTAAACTATAACTAGGGATTGGAATAAGAAGGGATTGGCTTGTAAGAATTAACAAGAACTCTAAAGAACACAGGAGATATAAGGAATGTAATAGGAGATTATATCCACTTTAGTTTGATAGTACTACTATTACAAAATACCACAGATTTGGTAACTTAAACAACAAATTTTGTTTTTCTTATGGTTCTGGAGGCTGAAAGTCTGAGATCAAAGTCCTGACAGGTTTGGTTTCTCTTGAGGCCATTCTCTTTGGCCTTCAGATGGTTGGCTTTACCCTGTGTCCTCATATGGTCTTTCTTCTGTGTGTATGGATCCTTGTGTTTCTGTATCAATGTTGACTCCTCTTATGAAGATACAAGTCAGAGATTCTACTGGGACTCTAAGGGTTTCATTTTAACTGAATTACCCCTTTAAGGTCTCTATCTCCACATATAGTCACATTCTGAGGTACTTGGGTTAGGACTCAACATTTTGAGGGGACACGATAATATTATACTATACTACACTAACTATAGTACAATACTACACTATACTACTACACTACACTATACTACACTACACTACACTGTATTAGACTACACTACATTATACTATACTATACTATACTTCATAACACTATACTACCCTATACTGCACAATGCTACAGTACGCTACAGTATACTACACTACATTGTGCCATAATACACTACACTACACCATACTATGCTATCCTATATACTATACAACAGTACTGTACTATATACTACACTACTCTACACTATACTATGCTATATAGTATACCACACTATACTACATTACACTGTACTGTACTATACTATACAATGCTACACTATACTACACTACTACACCATCCTATACTATCCTATACTTTCTTAAAAAAATTTTAATGTTTATTTAAAGATTGAGAGAGAGAGAGAGCAAGCTAGGGAAGGGTAGAGAGAGAGGGAGACACAGAATCCGTAGCAGGCTCCAGGCTCCGAGCTGTCAGCACAGAGCCAACACAGGGTTCAAACTCATGAACTGTGAGATCATGACCTGAGCCAAAGTCAGACAAACTGACCGAGCCACCCAGGAGCTCCCTATATTATCTCATCCTATACTATACTACATATATACAAGCCATTACCCCTAGGGCTGAGACAAAACACTCAAGTGCATGACACTATTTCCCCAAGGCTGAAATCCAGACCTTCGTGGAGAAAGCCTGTAGGTCACCAGACAGCAGAGAAGTGGCATTCTCTGTGGCATTCCACTGGTGATAAAATTTCGCAGCGGTTGACTTTTGGAACTGATGGAAATCAGCCTCCTGATTTGTAGGAGAAAGCTGTGAACAGGAGGGATTTCACCAGAACCAGTCTGCCATAAAACCACCTAAAGGGCTAGTAGGGGAAAACCACTGGCCACTGGATGCTTCTGGCAGCCAGGCCCTGAAGGAGCCTGGTGCTGGAGAAGCTGGGACTGCAGAAGTCAGCCAAGCGGGCACACTGAAACCAAGAAGCAAAACCCTTTCCTCTCTAGACCTTCCTGTGACCAAGCTTCAGTGCCAGCTGGCAAAGGAAAAAATACTTAAAGGGCCTACCTCCATTTTCAAAGATCACTCAAAAAGTATAAATGAAATGCTGAGAGCCTCCATACTTGGCTCAGACATGGTTCAAATGAGCTTAGAAAAGAGCAGTAAGGGTGGTGATAAGTGAACTGGTTCATCAGAAGGAGGAGGGCTTCCACCCACAAGAGAAAATTTTAAGAAATAAAAATTTACTTGTTCCCATACCATCTAAAATAAAAGTTAATTTCTTATTCTAATGTTTACTGATAAAAATATCCCTAAACAATTATTAGAAAAAATCTTTTGCCAGAAATCTATTATCTACCTATTTGTCTATGTCTATCTATCTATCGTCTATCTATCGTCTATCTATCATCTATCTATCTATCTATCTATCCATCTATCATCTCTATCTCTATTTATCCAATATCTATGGTGAATTTATGTGTGTGTGTGTGCGTGTGTGCATGTGTGCATATGTATATATATAGATGTACATATATACATATATATATTATATATATAGTGAAAGTATGCTGTGGAAANTTTTAATTTGCTGACTATTTGACAAAGGACAAAGTAGGGTGAAGAAAGAGAAAAACTGATGGAATAAATTATTTTTGATACTAAAATAATTTTGTGATGAAGTAATTTGTTTCATTTTTTCCAAATTTCCTTTTATGAAAAGAGTGTCCTTAGCTCCTATTTGTTTTGTCATGCTTTTATGTATATATTTTTTGTATGTATGTGTGTATATATATTTACTTCTGAGGACTTTCTAACATACTTAATACTACATATATACTTAATCACTTATTTCTAAATTGCATTCTATGTATCCCTTGGATATCCATGTATCATATTTTCTATGTTATTTTTCTTACATTTTGTTCTTTCATTTATATGATATTTATTTTGCATAGTTAAAAGTATAAGTATATTCTGGATAAGTTGGATACTATTTTAATAGTAGAATGCTCTCATATTGAACACTCATATAAAACCGCAGGCACAGAAATTAATATCAGTGGCAATAATTAGTTTTACTCCAATAGCCAATGGCTAAGTGGAAAGAACTATAGCAAGTTAATGCATAAATGAGGATATGTGAAAAAGGAAAAGCTGATTTTTTGTTTTGTTTTGTTTTTAGAATAGTTTGAATATATAATAGTGATAAAAAAAAAAAAGGTGATGGTTAGTTTTGTGTGTCAACCAAACTAGGCCACAGGGCCCCCTAACATTTGGTCTATCATTATTCTGGCTGTATCTGAAAGTGTTCCTGGGTAAGAGAAGCATTTGAGTTGGTAGACTAAGTAAGTCAGACTGCTCTCCCTGGTAAGGGGGCCTTATCCAATCCATCGAGGGCCTGACTAGAGCAAAAAGGCTAAGTAAGAAGGAAGTCCTACTGCCAGATAGCTTCAGCTAGCACATTGGTCTTTTTCTTGCTTTGAACTCAAATGGAAACATTGACTCCTCTTGGGTCTCTTTCCTTCTAGCTTTTTGACTTGAACTAAAACCATCAGCTCTGCTTTTCAGGCCTTCAGACTTGGGCTAAAACTACTCAATCAGCTCCCCTGGTTTGAGTTTGCTGACCAACATCTTGGGACTTCTCAGTCTCCATAATCACATGAGTCATTTCCCTATAATAAATCTATATCTATCTATATCTCTATATGTATTTATCTATATCTATCTATCTGTCTATCTATCACCTATCTATCTATCATCTATCTACCTATCTATATCATCTAATCCCTTATTGGTTCTGTTTCTCTGGGGAACCCTAAAACATATGTATACCATAATCATACTGGGTAAATATATCTAACTTCTGTCAAACAGCATCATTTGCAATATTACATTTGTTTAAAGCTTATGGTATTGATTTTATAGTTTTGGTTGTAATTAAAGTGAAAAAGTACTTTAAATTTATGGTTGCATAAGACCTAAATAGATAAGAAATCTATGGCTTCTCATCTCTACTTTTTCTTTTTTGAACATCTTTAACCCAAATATTTTGCTTGTCACTTTTGCTTCTAGGAGACAAAAGCTTTAATGACTGTCAGCCTTCTCTATCTTTCCATTGTCATAAAAAATACAGTATTTATATCTACCAGTGGTCATTTATATTTAAGTAGCTGCTACATGTTGACAGGTTTGAAGATGTATTAGGGAATATATATTTTGAAATAATATATGGTCAATATATTCTCTTCTAAGAATATAAGTATTATAGGAGGTCAACATACTTCATCTCATTTAATATTAACATCTGCATATAAATTACCGTGTGCTACTATATCCAGGTTATAGGGGGAAAGAATGAAGTATGTGGTAAGTAGAGAGATATCCAATTGCCTTAGGTTGTGGAGATCAGAGAAAGAGGTCATTTCTAAGCTGAGTGTGCAACTTAATGTAGCAATTTTTCACGGGCAAGAATATGCAAAGGTTAATGCAAACAGAAGGAATAGCATGAAAAAAGACAAGAGGGCAGAAAAAAGTATATTATATTGGCAAACTGTAATTACTTTGGCACACATGGAACTAACTTTGTTCATAGTGACTGGAACTTAAAGGTTGTGACTTTTAAAAACTGGAGATGACTTCTTTAAAGATAGCTATCCACCCATTTCTTCTGCCATATCAGATACTTACTGAAAACTGGAGTATGATACCAGTGTAATGTGAAATATATTGGTTTTGAATGCCACCAGTGATAATGGTGCTTACAAGCCAGGACAAGAAGGATTTACTTTCAAATCATGACTATGAAGCTAAGTGACTCAGAAAATGTCTTATCTTTTAAAATTTTCATTGTTCTCATTTACGAAATGGAGGTGAATTCACATGTTTATTTTGAACATTAAATTAAATAAACATTTTAAAAATATATAGTGCCAGGCACAGAAGAACTTGTGAGGTGTCTTAGAAAGATTAACAATTAAAACCGAGTAAAAGATATACTAAACCAATGTAAATAAAGGAATATAGTTCAATAATAATAGTGCATACCTTAATATATTCATTTTTAATTGATGAAGAGTAAAAATCTAGGCAAGGGTATGAGTGAAAAAATTCACTTGCCAAAATTTATTTCACATATTTTGAAATATGTAAAGCAGATATCTGCTTAAAATAAGTAAAATGTAAAGAATTATTAAATATATTGGCAGATTAAAGTAAATATTTATGTTTCCAGGTCTTTAATGTTTCCAAGATAAGAAACTGAGTCATTTGAATCAAGTTTTAGAAATGGGTTATGATTATAGATGTTTAGTAATTATTTTATTTGTATTATTATCTTATCTAATGCTCATGGCCTTATTTCAGTTTCCATGTATGTCTTTGACATTTTTTACAACTTAGAGTAGAGGTCTATCAACAATAGTTTAGATACAATGGTTATCATGAAAAGAGAAAGGAAGAGAAAGGAACTGAGTTATAACAAGTGCATTGGGACTTACCCACAAGCCACAATCTAAATTAGATATGAGGCAGACCAAACAAGCAATGATACTAATGGCAGTCTTTACAGCATGTGAAAATCATCAATTAATTATGTCATGTCAGTAAAGGAAAAGAAAAAGTTGAGAAAACCTTTCATCAATGCAGAGTAGAGGGTTAAGAAAATCATTTAGACAATTTCACTGACAATAAACACAACTCTCATGCCTTCTCACAAGAAGCATATCTAGGAACCTATGCCAATTATTTATAGTTGAGTAACAAACATGCCAAAATACACTGGTTAAACAGGTATTTTGCTATGTTTTATGATACTGTGAATCAGGAATTCAGGCAGGCATCAACTGGAAATTTTTGTTTTTTGAAATTCTTTTATTTCCTGTGACATCATGAATATTAGTGAGTAGGATCCAACTGATGGATAAGCTTATCTGGAAGGTACAAGATGGCTTCACTCATTTGTCTTCTGTCTTGGCAATGATGACTATAAGAGTAGATTCTGCTGGGTTATTGACTATGCACATGGCCTCTGCACCATGAGAGTCTGAGGTAATCATGCTTCCTATATGGAAGCTCAGAAGTCTCAGAAAGAGTATTCCAAGTCTGAGAATGTCACATTCAACACATTCCATTGGTTTAGTATGTCATTAAGATCAGCCTGGTTTCAAGGGAATGAGAATTGATGCTATCGCTCAATGAAAATGGTAACAACTTGTAGCCATCTCAACTCTACTACAGCTACTACTCAATATTTGCTTTGCATGTATGTTAAAACACATGAGATTTCATTTTAATAACTTTGAAAGTGGCATACTTATGAAATAAAAGAGTTTGAACATGAAGAGACTATTAAAAAGTGTACCACTTAATATACACCTGGAAATATTTTGATTCTATAATTTTTGAAATAGTGAATTCAAAGAAATTAAATGGTGCAGTGTTCAGAGAGGTGTGTGTATGTGTGTGTATGTAATATATATATTTCATTCATATAGTCAATGCAAATGTTATAATTTTCTCAGCCAGCGAAACAAGGATTTCTTCCATTGCATGTTTGTTAATATCTTTTTATGAGTAAAGAGGAAAAATTATCAGTATAATTAAAACTTTTGAATAGCATTTCATTTTTACTTGTGTATCTTAAATTTTGTTGGCACGCCCTGAGGCTCAACATCGGGAACTACCTTTAAAACAAAGAAGTAAAAGGATGATGTGAGTGTACTACAGCAGCAGGGTGGACTCAACTAGTTAGTAGGTTTCATTTTTTTTCTTTTAAGATTAATTATTTATATTGAGAGAGGGAGAAAAAAGCAGAGAGAGAGAGAGAGAGAGAGAATCCCAAGCAGGCTCTGTACTGTTAGCACCGAGTCCAATGCAGGGGTTGAACTCAGGAACTGTGAGATCATGATCTGACCCCAAACCAACAGTCAGATGCTTACGGGCTGAGTCACCCAGGTGCCCCTGTATATTTCATTTTAAATATTGATATATTGACAGATCTGAGAAACTTTGTTGGGAAAGATATTAATATAAAAAAACATTTATTTTCCTTATGGGAAGTTATATCTAATTANCAATGTCTAACTATTTGTATATATATATATCCTTTGAGTTTATAAACATGTATAGGAGAAAATAAAAATAATTTGTAATCCTGCCACTCAGGGACTCAGAGATTGCTATATATTCTTTTACAACAGATCTTAATTTTGATTGACTTCTTGGTCACTGACTTTTTTCTATGATCTATAAAGTATTCATTTAGAAATGGAGGAATTAAAATAAATAAGTAAATAAAAATAAAAATTATGAGTTATTCATTTCAACAAATTTCCTTATGCCATTACAATATCCCAAGCACTAAACCAAAAAGACCTGACGGTGAAAGAATTAAAATAATTTTCACTATGCTCAACTAATAGAAATGTAATTTTCCTCATCCTTTGGAGGTATTCAATACATAGTGATTCTAAGAGCAGACACATCTGTACTCTCTCCACGTATTCTTACTCCTTCCCACAGGAGAAGATTAGTAGGTTTGGAAGGAGAATCTGTGCGTGCATACACAATTCCTTTTTCTTTTCCAGTTTCTTGGAAGCATGCTACTTCTTGGGAAAAACTGTGTCTTTTATTTGTCCATGTTATAACTTACATACTGCAGTAACCCTGTGATTAATGGAGGGCCTGCAGTTTTTGAAGGAGGAGAGGTGTTAGTTCAGTTGAGAGTTTTGGGGCATTTGGAGAGCAAAATCTACATAATCGATAGAGCCTCTGCTTGGGGCCAAGTTCTTGGCTTTGACTTTGGACTCTGGACATCAGCGTACAAGCAAGGCGTTTTGACATTGGCAGTACATGGGCTTCTGGGTTGGTTTAAACATTAGGCTTTATATTATTTAGGGGAATGTGACAAAGGTGAAACGCTTTTTTTTTTTAATGTTTATTCATTTTCTTGAGAGAGAGAGAGACACAGAGTGAGAATGGGGGAGGGGCAGAGAGAGGGGAAGACACAAAATCTGAAGCAGGCTCCAGGCTCTGAGCTAGCTGTCAGCACAGAGCCCAATGCAGGGCTGGAACCCAGGAATCATGAGATTATGACCTGTGCCAAAGTCAGATGTTTAACCAACTGAGCCAGGAACTCTGATTCTTTGCTGTTTCTATAGAAGAAAGGCTGCACTTAACCAGATTTTAATCAAAGTTCTCAGGGCCTCAAAATAGTCCTGGCCTTAGGATAGTGGATGAGAGTTTCAAGAAAGGACTGACCTTAAGCAAAGATCTGCAAGGAGTGAGCCATGCTGCTAGTCCCCCAAGTTGTAGGAAAAGTTCAGGCCTTGTTTACCAACAAATGTCAGTGGACAAAGGCCTTAGCAAAAATAAAGACTACACGGTTAGTTTGAGGTAACAACTCTGGCTTTATGTAAGAGCTTCAGCTTGGTATTGAACTACATATATTATGGCCTGAGTACCTATGAATGGGCACTAGGAAGATCTTCACAGATACTGGAATGCTACAGAACCCTTAGGAAATATAATCCAAGGATTCCATTATAGGGAAATAATTTTTCCAACTTCAAGTGTTTTATTTGTTGTATTTAAACTCCAATGAAGTTTTATGTGGATTCTACAGTTCTAATGAGGTTGAACTTTATATTTTTGGTGCCTCAGTAATCAATGATAAATTGAATGTTCCAAAACCCATTCTAAATCAGGGTTAAGAGAAGGGCTATGGAGAAGTAAAGCTTGACATGTTAAAGCTCTTGTGTTAATTTAAAGTGTCTCCCCAGCAAGTATCCTCAGGTTGGTTCTCAACTGATTAATTACATTGTAAGAGGAAATTTTTCCTAACAGGCAGTTGTTAAGTCATAGCAATTCCAGAGAGGAGGCAATGAGAACAGAATGTAGATACTCTGTCACTAAAGCCCAAGCTTAAACTTGTGTAATTTCACAGCCTCACCCACGTCCTAACATGTCTAAACACATCAACCTCTTAGTTTATCCTTTGGTATCCTGGGTTTGTAAATTTCAAGTGTTTAGATGTGAAAAAAATGAACATCTGTAAGTTACAAAATTCGTACACAGTAGTTTTCATGTTTTACTCTGAAATTTTCTTCATGTTGTAAAGAACCAATTGCTTTTATAAGTGAATTTTAAGTGGATATCAAATATATATAAACATATAAAGATAGAATTTCTTTGACAATCAGAAGGTATGCAATTCAGGACCATGTCTACTCACACTCCCCTCACTCCCACCCAATGCACATACTCACCAAGGCTATCTCTTTTCCTTTAGGTTTGATCTGTGGGTCAGGAGCAGAGGTGTGATGAAGGAGGGGAAGATACCAGACTAAACGCATTAGTAACTTTTTAAGCCTTATTAGGAGAAGGGAGGATGAATCAAGAAACCTGAAAGTTGTTCTCATTGAGGGTGCTGTTATGTCCCAAATTTATGACAATTTTGCTTCTTCCACACATGTTTACTCGTACAACCTCTGGAATATCTAACGGCAAGTGAATCAGCTGACATTCTTTTGTTGCAAAAGATGAAATCCAATTTAGAATGACTTCAGTTATAAAAAGGAACCTATTAGCTCACAAAGCAAAAATCCTAGAAATAAACTGAGTTTCACATGTGGCTTGATTTGGTGGCCCTTGAAGGGTACTGGAAGCCCAGTTTCTCTCCCTCTCTGTATTCTGCCTGTGCAGGGTTGGCCTCATGAATTCATGTAGTAACTCTCTGTGCAGTTCTTAACTCTCTCTATGTGGTTTGCAAGTGTCTGAAGTCTTTTCAGTCTTCACATTTATAAGCTCAGTTTAAACAAAAGGGGCCTTTCTAGTAGCTTTTAGGGCATCCTAAAGTATAGACTGATTTTCTCTAACCCAGAATCCACAGCATACATTTCCTCTTCTACCATAGGATCTAATTGGTTTATCTTCACCTTTTTCTAGCCAGGAGTGTGGTCACTGCAGTTCAGTCCCTTTCACAGGATATAACAGAAAATGAGAAAGGGGAGTTACCCCTTGGCAAAACCCAGCTACTGTTATTGGAATACACAGGAAGTGGTTACTAGGAAAGAAATAGACACATGTAGTAGTCCGTACATATTCTTTTCCTTGTGTAAACACATGCAAAAATGTTCTTTGCTTATAAAAATGCACTCACACCTTCCCTCAAGTAATACAACCTAAAACATCTTTCTGAACTCAGCTGCAAGTCTAGGATCTCTAGATGATTGTGCCTTCCTTTCAATCATGTACAGACTGTTATTGTTTAACAACTGATGGATAAAGAATAAGTCAAAGTAGCTTCTATTTTCAATATGCAAGTGTGGAAACAAGGCAGTATGCTCTTAGTAAAAGTTCCCATTTCAAGATAAGAAAAATCAGAGACCTATTTTATGTAGATATCATTAATATCTGCTGCCTAGCAGTGGAAAACATTTGTTCATCCACCAATCTGCCTTTCCAGTTTTGTTCTTTAAAGATCTTTTTTTTTTTTTTTTCCATCAGAGACAACATCTGAGGTGGGCACTGGAATCAAAGACCTCTGTAAAGATGTATTCTCTTTGTCTTACTGAAGTGATTCTCAAAGGAAAGGTCCCATATTCTGAAAAATTCCTCCTAGATGTGTTAGGCTTTTTCGATTATCACAATCATTGAAAGTGCTACCAGCATTTAGTGGATGGTTGCACTGCAAATTAAAGAAACACTTTGGGGTTTATTTGATAATCTTTGAATCAAATATTGCTAAGCAAATACTGTCATAACATTAGAAAATGTCTTTACATTTTATTAGTAAAGTTTATATTGTAACTATTTGGCATTATTGCCATTACAAATATACCTTTTAGGCAGTAGACTTTCTTTTGTTTTTTAAACAAAAAATAAACCAATTAGGATAAACAGTGAGACCGATGTGGATATAGTTAAATGGTTCAAATAGAAATGATCAAAATAGATGTTTTAATTATTAATTTTATTGCTATAGAAAGGCATCAGATGAAAAAGGAGGAGTCAGTGAGATGGTGTAAAAGTGGTTTCTACATGACATAAAGGGCTATTGTAAGCTTTCTCAGAATGGAACAACCAAAATGCACTTTAAGAATAGAATTTGTTACAGAAGTTGTTTCTGAAGTTATTATAATCATTATGTAACCCCTCTTCTCTGTACCTTCAAGTTACCAAGTAAAATCTTCTATACTTCTTGATAGTCTTAATGACTCTTATTTTATTGGGGAAATAGGATTAGAGGCTGGATTTCACAATGACAAACATACATAGAAGGATCCCTGAGGAGACATTGTTAAGTGGTGTAAGAATTTGAGCCCGCTTAAGAATTCACAGAAAACATGCATGAAGACTTTTACTTCCACAGACCTTAGACTGAAATTTCCAGACAATCTTGACATGTATTCTGTGAATTCCAATTAGTCTATTGATATTAAAGAATAACCTTAAATAATAATTTAATTGATATTAAACAATAATTAAGTTTATATATTTTTCTTGGAGCAAAAGCCAGCTTACATTTATATATGTTAATTCATTAATATAGCTTCCTTGGTTAGTAAAGCATCCAATGTTGAACATGTTCCTCTATGACCTACTACATCTTAACACTTAAATAATTTTAAAAGACAAGAAACTTCACTATAATTTTAATTGTTTTTATTATTTATCAAAATCATTCCTTAACCATAACAGATAATTTCATTGTTGCCTAAACCAAAAAAATCTAAGAAATCTAAAACAAATTAATCACTGATTTCCCCTGCAAATGGGTTCACAAAGCCAGGGGAATAGATTCTGAAAACTTGAGTTCTTCATCTCATCTATACGCATGTTTAGCCACCAAAAGTTGTGAAATAATAAAATTCTACTTCCATGATTACTACTTTTTGGGTGTATTAAAAATATTTCCCCAGTATTTGACTTTCCAAATAGAATTTTATTTTACTCCTCACCTTTACCATATCCTCTCCCCCACATACACATGCATGCACCACACACACACACACACACTATTAACATCTAATTTATCTTTCAAATTTCACTTACTCCTTGAAATCTCCCTATTTTGCTTATTTAAGATTTTGGATTTTGTTTATGCCATGAACTCATAATAAACAGAAATTATGTCTTAACGCTTGAAAGGGTCATTCAAGACTTAAAATATCCTTTTTCTTTTACTGACTCTGCTATTTGTACCTGGCATCCTTTATCGTATGGTTAGTTGGATGAAACATAGGCTTTATATAAACTAGGAGAAAGACAGTGTATTTAAAGGTATCTGAATTTAATCTCTAAGTTGAAAACATTGTTAAGAAAATGAATTTTAAATTTCAGACTAGATAGTCATAGGATAGCAATTGCAAAAAGGTAATGAAACTCTTCTTTTTATTAAAGTTTTTGTTTGCCAGACATTGAACCTATGCTTATCCGATTTTTATCCTTTGAGTGAATTTTTTACAATAGGACTATGCTATTTTCAACACTGTAGCTATTGACTACTTTTAATATTTAGCAGGTTATGATTAAAAGTTTGCTGTAAGAATAGACAGAAGAACAGAATTAAACAGCTCCATGACATCTATACCGAGAAATGGAGGAGAAAAATAGCCGATTTTAAGCTAAGACTGAAAGCCTTGTTATAACTTCTCAGAATGAACAAGATGTACTTTCAAATGAGGTGAATACTACTTCAACTTTCTGACATTCTCTGAGTCATGATTTATTACTTTAAGGCTTTTTGTGAAATTTCTGAGCTGATTTCGCAGAAGTAGACTTTTATCTTTTCATTTTGTGACCTTGCCGATCTCTTATAAAAATGACATAATTCATAAAGCAAAAATAGAAGAAACTGATAATGAAAATGGGGATGTCTGCATCTACACACACAAGTCCATAGACTTAAGTAATTTTTCTTTGTGTCACTTCTATTGTCAATTTAAATAGTCCATTCATTTGTATTAATTAGGTTTATATGGCCATAGGCTAATATGATGAAAATTAGAACTGGTTCAGTAAGTAAGGTTTTTATCTTTTAAAACACATATGTAAGAATTTTTCAGAAAAGATAATATTTATTATACATGTTTCACGTGCAAGTATTAAGTCTACCGTTTTTTAAACAAAACATGGAAAAGTCCATGCTTGGTATAGGTATAGTTTTCTTTATGTTGTTAATGTTCTCAAATTCTGTGACTGCAAATGCATTACATAAAGATAGATCCTAAAATGATTACCTCTCTAGGGGTTACAACTGTGGTGTGGACAGACCTGGCATTCAATTGTCCTTGCAGTTTTTTGAAAGAAAGTGATTGTCCTGAGCCTTGCATGTGGAGAGTATCAAACATTGGCAGAAACATGGGTGAAGTGGAGGGTGGGATCATCACTGCTACCTTGTTAACTTAATCAGCCATATGTTTAGTTAGCCCATAAATCACTTTACTAGTCTTAAGACCAAACAGGTTGAGTTGATATTTTCTGCCCTTGTTCATATAATTCTTCAGGGTGATTTGTAGTAATTTGGAACAGTGAACAATTTTGTCACCCAGGATTTACTTGATGATATCTGGAAAAATTTGTGGTTGTCACAACTGGGCAATCCCCACTGGCATTTAGTGGATAGAGGCCAGTGATTCTGCTAAATACTCAAAAGGCAACCACCAGCTCCCCACAACTAGGAATCATCTAGCCCCAAATGCCAGTAGTATGAAGTGGGAAAACCCTGATCTAGAAAAATAAGGAATACCTTTCAATTAGAGGGAAATAATCCATCTGTTAGGAAATATGCAGTTTTCATATCCATGTTCATATTCTCAGTATAATTAAAATATATTCTTTGATGAGAACAAACTAAGGACTGATAGGTGTGGGGAGGAGGAGGGAGATGGGCATGGAGGAGGGGACTTGTAGGGATGAGCACTGGGTGTTATATGGAAACCAACCTGATAATAAACTATTTGTAAAATATATATATATATGTACATATATATACATATATACATATATATTCTTATCACCTGTTGATAAAAATCCTACACATGACCTTTGGAGACAGATGAATGTGATCACAATTACATCTTCCTTTCATATCTTATGGGTTGTGTATCACTGAAGAAGCCTTTGGATGCAAGTAACAGAATTCTTTACTCAAATCAGATTAAACAATAGAGATGTTTAATATTCTACATCACAGGAAGTCCAGTGGTAGTATACTTCCAGAGTTGATTCACTTGCATCAAGGATCAGTATTTTCCCCACTTCTCTATGGCCTGTCATTTACACTGTTAGAGAATTTTAAGGCAGGTTCTTGTTCAATCATGAGGCATATGATCTTTCCCTTAGCTTGATCGGTTCAGTCAAAGTCACTTGTCATGCCTAGACCAAAAATAATTTTTAGAGAAATTCTGTGTGTCAGTTGGCATACATTAGTTGAGTAACACACCAAGAGCTTGTGAAAGGGACAGATTTCCTTGTTGCAAAATTCTGATGTTGGTAGGAAGGAATATGATGGGAATGGATTACCAAGTACTTTAATAACAGTGTTTATAAATTGCAGGCAGCAAAGGAAGATAAAATGCCTAATAGATATCTTTAATTTAAAATTTCCAGGAAAAAGTCTAAATTCACACCCTGACCTAATCTACCAGCTCATAAGAAATCCCATAAGTCACTCCATTAATATTTCCCATTTCAATACATAGTAACACCCATGTCCTTTCCCCTCCTGGAAACTAGGAGTAATCTTCAATATCTCTGTAGCTCCAACACTGCACAGCAATTTCCAGCCAGACTGTTGTTCCATACATCCCTCTCTCCATGTCTACTAATTTCATTCTCTTCTAAGCCACCTGATCTCTTAAGGGGGTGTAATTCCAGGAAGCACTGGCAAAGAGATTCTAATCCTAGACTGAGTTTGGTATATTTGAAGGACAGAATGAAGGACAGTGCATTTGAAACATACTGAATTTTCCACTGCAAATCATAACAGGAATCACTTCTTCCTGCCACTTTAATCTCAGTGGAAATATTACCTCCTTTGAGAAGTTTCCCTGGACATTCAACCTAAAATAACCCTTTTCTATGGAAGATCTCTATCAAATTACCATTTTCTTTCTCTGAGCCATTGTCATTCTTTAAAATGATTTTGTTTTACATGTTTATTTATTGTTTATGTGCCATCTCTCCCACTAAAATAAAAGACACATGACTGTATGGATTTTTTTCCATTGTGCTTGCTACTGAATTGATTATTTAGAATAGTACCAGTGCCTAGTTGTTACTCAAATACTGACATGCTAGATGAATGAATACCAGTGATTAATCTAGAATGAATAGTCATTCTGGAGAAAACTGCACCTCTTCCCACATCTTTTCCCTTTCTGAAATATTTCCTTAACTCTTAGGTGTCCATCCATTCAGATATACATGGATATTTTGGTAAGGGAAAGAAGAGGAGAAATGAAGTACACATTGTAATTTGTTTTTCAGCCCTAGTATCCTCAAGGAAGGTCCTAGTCCTCAAAGACTATTTAAATCTCACCTTCCTCATTCTCCTACCAGAAACAGTATTTTCATTACATATCAACCAGGAAAGCAGAACAGCCATGATTATGGGCAGTTGTCAGCTAAAGAGTATTTGAAAATGTGGTGAGTTTTCTTGATCACAAATAGATACTACTGAGTAATTTTTCCCTAGTACATATAACTTTTTAGAAAGTGATTACATCTAAATATGGGTGAGAAGTATAAGATTAGGAGAGTAAAGTAATATAAAACATTTTAGAAATTACCACTAAAGAAAAAAATCACGTCAGTATACAACAATTCCTGGTTTCATAGTGTCATATAGAAGGAGAATAGAGAAAATTGATCCTTCAAATTTTCATGATAAAGCTGAACCTATATATTCTTAACTAATACCATATGGTGGAATTTAAGAAATAAAACAGAGGCACCTGAGTGGCTCGGTCAGCTGAGTGTACAACTTTGGCTCAGGTCATAATCTCGTGGTTCATGAGTTCATGCCCCACGCCAGGCTCTGTGCTAATAGCTCAGAGCCTGGCAAGTGCTTCGGATTCTGTGTCTCCCTCTCTCTTTGCCTCTCCCCCACTTGCACTCTGTCTCTTTCCCTCTCTCGTAAAGATTTTTTTAATAAAGAAATAAACAAACAAAAAAAATGATACAAAACAAGAAACAGACTCAACTATGGAGAATAAACTGATGGTTACCAAAGAGGAGGTGTTAGGTGGATGGGTGAATAGGTGAATGGGATTAAAATTATCCTTATCATGATGAGCATAGACTAATGTATAGAATTGTTGAATCACTATATTGTACACCTGAAACTAATATGATACTGAATGCTATTTATATTTGGGTGGATATATTTTTAAACACCTAATTCATGGACTAAGACATTTTAGTCATTCATTTCTATGAGACTGTTTCACTTCAACCATAAACCACATGACAAGTGGAGAATGGAGGGTACAGTTGTCATCAACAATGTGGCAGAAAGACAAGATTTTTCCTGGGCAACAAATCTGCTTATTTCATTAATAAGCCTGATGTAACTGGGTGTTAAGAGTGTCTTACACAAAAAACTATTAAGGTAGGAGGAGCAAAATTCAAAGAGAAAACTGAACTCATATCCAAATCTCTTTTTGAGTAAGCCTGGACCCGGTCCATGTCCTAGGTGTGGCTCACAAATGTGGTGGACCTGACCTATGACTGTGGGGATGGATTGAGGGACAACCCAAGTGTGTTCTTGACTGACAGGTTTAGGAAGACACACAGATATGTCTGATTAGTCAGATCTAAAGAAGACCTGGACAGGCAAAGTAGCAGCACTCAATTCCCAAGTGTCTACAAACAGAATGACCAAAATAGGGGTAATCGTTTTGGTAGAAACGGAGGGTGAAGCCTGAAAAGAAACACAGGAAAGGAAAGAAAGATGTAATGAGTCTGCATCTCTACCCAAATGGATCTGAAATGAATGTGATAGGCTGCACATAGAAAATGATGAGGTTTAATTTATCTGAGTCCCTCTACTCTCTGGAGGAGCCATGTTCTAGCAAGGGATTAATGGACTCCATTAGGACTGGAGTCTTTTGTGTGGTTTGCAGTAGGTACCAGCACAAATGAGTCTGTTTCTAACATCACAAACTACAAGGCTCCTGTAATTCTGAAGCTATACAAGAATTTCTTGCCATGTGTGGAAAATTTTTTGAAGAATGAAACAATTACATAGGAAAGCAATGTTATAAATTAAAGCAAATATCTCTGAAGATTAGAGAGAGAGAGGGAGAGAGAGGAGATGCCTGATGAACCAAACTAAGCTTGTAGTCAATATTGTAGTTTAGAGTCACATATACATGCCCATTTGGTGTGTATGCATGTGAGTGAAACTAGGTTTAGTTACACGTTTGTAACTTCTTACGAGTTTTTATTATTTAGCATATAAAACGATGAAGCATTGGAATTCTTGTCATTGGAGCAGTGCGGAAACATTTCAGTATTTTCTAAATAGTTTATTTCATGATTCTCACCCTATGTAAACCCAGAAAAAATATAATTGTTGTATTCACTTTTAATAAAAAAATGGTTTTTCTTTTTTTAATGTCTTATTTATTTATTTCTAGGAGAGAGAGACAGCATGAGCAGGGGAGGGTCAGAGAGAGAGGGAGTGACGGACTCTGAAACAGGCTCCAGGCTCTGAGCTGGCAGTCAGCACAGAGCCCGACGCGGGGCTCGAACCCACGAACCGCGAGATCATGACCTGAGCGAAAGTCGGACGCTTAACCGACTAAGCCACCCAGGCGCCCCAAAAAATGATTTTTCTAAAATGGATTTAAGAAACTTTTCTTTATCTTCTCATTCCCATGAAAATGTTTAAGGAACAATTTGTCTATTTGAGTTTATAGAACTCATTAAATTATCAAAATATATTTTAATTTTTCTTCTTTTTTCTTAATGCTTATTGTTAGTTTACTGATGTTAATACTTTCATTAGTCTAATAAAACATTTATATTACAGATCTATTTTTTCTTGGAATATATATAATTACTGATGTGTTTCCAGTTACTTTTTAAAGGACAGATGTTCTAAGCTGTTCTGAGACACTGTAATTGCCTGTTCTGATTTCACTTGAAAGTTTTTCTGAAGTCTAGTTCTTCAAAATCTTTTTTTTTTAAAGGTAAAGATCAAATGGATTTTCTATATATTTTAAGAGGCCATCATTCAATTGCTGTCCATTCATAACTATTTGGTGTGTACTTTTGTGTGGTATTTATTCATGGTGCTGACTCACTACTTCTATCTAGAGGAGAACAGATAAAGAAAAGTTCATTCACCTGAAGGTTACATTCCTGGTAAATTTTTTCCTGTTCTCAGACAAATACCTTGTGCAAAACTATTTTTCACTGAACAGGAAGCCTTCTTGGTCTCACTTTCATTCATGACACATAGGTTGGAAAAGTAGAGTTGAAAACTAATCTTTTCTTTTATTCATAATGAAGTTCTCAAAGGATATTCCATCAGCTGATACTTGTTGATATATGCTATTTGCAAACAACATTTTATTTTGATAATAAATTAAAGTTAAAATGAAAAGCATGAACATTGTAATTACCAGGAATCTTTGTTCCAGAATGTCTATTGCAAATAAGGTAACATATTTTTTGTTGTTTCCTTTTTTCCTTCTTCTGACCATTCTAAAATCTTCAAAAAGCTGGGGTGCCTGGTGACTCAGTCAGTTGAGCATCCGACTCTTGATTTCAGCTCAGGTCATGAGACCAGGATCATGGGATTGAGCCCCACATTAGGCTGTGCACTGAAAATGGAGTCAGCTTAGGGTTCTTTTTCTCTCTCCTTTTGCCCCTCTCCCCTGTATGCTCTCTTATTTTGAGAAATAAAATAAAATAAAATCTTCAAAAAGCTGCAGACTTGTTTCTTTTTATTCTAACTCAGAAGTTTGCAAATTATGTCCCATAGCTGATTGCTTGTTTTAGAATCAAGTTTTGTTGAAATGGAATCATGTTCATTTGTCTATGGCTGTTAACTCACTACAGTGGCAATGTGATTAGTTGAAAAAGAGACTCTATGGCCTACAAAGCCCCAAATATTTACTATTTGGCCTTTTCAGAAAACAATTCTTCTGACCTTGTTCTAACTAGTGAAAATACTCAGGAGCTAATTTCTCATTTATGTAGTGGGTATGGTTGCTGTATTTTTCTTAGAAGTAATTTTTTTTTATAATTTAAACATTGCCTCCTTAATTCATACATTTGTACTTAAAATCTTTATCCAGCTATTACTATCAGTAAACCTTAAGAAGAAAAATAAGTGTAATGGTATTCAATTTAATTTATATTTTAAGGTATTCAAGTCATCAAAAATTATAGATAAGATTTATAAATGTGACTTCAATTATCATGTGTTTAATATGAAATTAAGTTGCTCAATAAATTTTAAAAAGTAGAATTTATTTACGTATTTATAGTGCTTTGGATACTAAATTATATTCTACATTAATCATTCTATGTCTACCTAGAACTCTGGAGTATCATAGGTAGAAAATGTTCAAATATACCATTAATAGTTTTTTTAAGTATTGTATTCATTCTCTTCCAATTAAACTTCCTTTTTCTGTAACATGTATTTATGAAATAATGGTGATTAATGAGAAAATGCAATTTATTTTACCCATAGATTGTTTAAATGGAAATAATCTTTATGGAAAGGTCATTCTGGAAATTGATAGTTTTCCATATAAATTAGTATGTTGTTAAGAATTTTTTGTTAGTATCTATTGTTGTCTTTAAATTGATATGAATTTAATCCAAATTTATTAATAAACAGAAACAAAATATTTCTGTCCTAAGAATGTTTTTTAGGACTATAATGAGAATTAAATTATTTTTAGTTTTTTATAAATATTTATGTTTTCACTATACAAAATTTGATACTAAAGCATTTTCTTAGAGAAATAAATTTCTAAGAGAAATAAAGTCTCTCTTAGAAAGAGACATTACTAAACTGGATATAGTTACTGAAAGCAGTGCAATAATGATTAAGATATTATTTGTAAAATCCAAATAATAATTATTTTTCTAGTCATAACTCTACTTTCTTGATATTATTCTTTTAGAAAATTTGAAGCATTTAAATTTACCTTCCAAGTTACATTTCTCATCACAATTAATTTTAGTTGAAATATAACTTCATTTTGTCTCTTCCAAAATAGGTTGTTAAAGTACACTTTTTTTGCCTGCATATCATCACTTCATCCAGCACCAATTCCAATAAGGTGAAAATAAGATTGATTGCCATATACATTGAGAATTTTATTCATAAATCTAATTTGTGGTATAGAATTTGAAGGCCATTATAAGATTTATGTTCTCTATTTATAGAAAAAGAAAGTTGAATGTTATAGAGTAAACAAATGTAATTATTTTGCTCTTTTTTATAATTAAAATTGAGACATAATTCTTCAATAAATCATTATTCATGTTGCTTTTTGTTGATATATTAATGCAAATTCTGAAAGGAAAAACATGTTATTATGATATATTACTTATTCCATATATGGCTGTGTTATGCTAGAATTGTAAAAATGGAGAATTATGATATTTAGGTGATAAATAGGGTCTTAAGCTATATTCAGCTTCCAAGACTCAGAACCATCCTGTGGTATTTCATCAGTTTATTGTCTTTTTTTTAATGGTTATTTATTTTTGAGAGAGAGAGAGACAGAGTGTGAGTGGGGGAGGAGCAGAAAGAGAGGGAGGCACAGAATCCAAAACAAGCTCCAGGCTCTGAGCTGTCAGCACAGAGCCTGATGCAGGGCTCAAACTTCCAAGTTGTGAGATCATGACCTGAGTCGAAGTCGGACGCTTAACCGACTGAGCCAACCAGGTGTCCCTCGGTTCTTTTTTTTTTTTTTAATGTTTATTTATTTTGAGAGAGAGAGAGAGAATCCCAAGCAGGCTTCGCACTGTCAGCTCAGAGCCCTATACAGGGCTCGATCTTGCAAATCACAAGATCACGACCTGAGCTGAAATCAAAAGTTGGATGCTAAACCGACTGAGCCACATAGACTTTCTATTTCTTCAGCTCTTAAGTAGTAAATGGAATAGACATTCTCAGCAATAGGCATAATTCCCACACAGGCACCCCATGCACCAAGGAAAGGTGGAATCATAGTATACCTTTAGCAATATTACTTTCCTGGGGGAATTGTAGAAGAGCCTCTGAACTTGAAGGGCCTCTGAATATTGAACATAACATATGATTAGCCTGTGAAAAAAGTTGACATATCTTGGAGAATATCTGTGGATGGTTGCAAACTTATGAGATGATTCCATTGTTGCTGAAGTTCCAAAAATGATGTATGTAATGGACCAGAACAATGTAACTTCAGGTAACTAATGCATAGGTATTAATCTGGCAGTTGTTTACTCTCCTCTATACTACCTTATTAAGATTGTCAGAAAAAATATACTTTTACCTAGCAAGGTCAACAGTATGCTTTTATGGTATTCGCTGAGAATTGTTTCTCCTCACCTGCTCTCTGCTATAAAGCAGTCTGAAGAGATCTTAATTGTCTTGACATCCCACAACATCATACTATTCCAGTGTATTGATTATATCATGATTAGATCTTATGAACAAGAAGTGACAAGCATCAAAGATACTTTAATAAGGCATTTGCCTGCCTGAAGGTAGGAAATGGAGGCCCTTTCAAAGTGCAGAGTACTGATACCTCACCGATGTTTGGGAGAGCTAACTAGTCTAAAGTGTATATTCATCAAAGTAAATTTAAAAAATTATGTACAACATCTACTATTAAACCTCAGGCCTAATACTTGAAGGACATCTGAATATTGAAGATAACACATGTCACTGTTGAAGTGTTGCTATGACCTATTTACCTAGTAACCCATTTAAGACTGCCAGACAGAGATGCAGGTCATACTCCAAGCCGCTCTGCTACTTGCATTTTGGGACCTTGAAGATCCAAATCAGATTCCTAGAGTCTGTGGCAAGCAGAGATGCTTCCTATAGCACCTGGAAACCCTCAATTACATAATACTGTTACCTATTCCTAGGGATTTGCAGAAAATTCATCACTTACTTGTTTTCCAAAACAATTCCAGAAAAATTCACTTTTTTCCTTGACATCCATATTTTTATATTTATTTTATATTTATGAAGGAAATAAAAGGTTTTAACCCTAAGATGAAAAGGCCAAAATGGAAAACTATTGATTAGATTGTGCATGGAATGAATAAATCTGTTTTAAATTGGGATTGTGCACATCCTGATGCACACTGCATAATGTATAGAATTGTTGAACCATTATATTGTACACCTGCCTAGTATAACACTGTATGTTAGCTGTGTAGGAATTAAAAACATAATAATAGTCTTCTCTGATACAATCTCTTCTCTTTTTGGATAAGCTTACACTGAAATCCAGGGTGCCTGGTGGTTCGGTTGGTTCAGTGTCTAACTTCAGTTCACGCCATGATCTCACAGTTTGTGAGATTAAGCCCCACGTTGGGCTCTGTGCTGATAGTTCGGAGCATGGAATCTGCTTCAGATTCTGTGTCTCCCTTTCTCTCTGCCCCTCTTCCACTCACGCTCTCTCTCTCAAAAATAAATAAACATTAAAAAATAAAAAAAATAATTGAAAGCCTAATTTCTATAAATTGTGCAAGAATTAAGCAAAGTATACCCCCAAATGATATAATTAAATACCATTTACTTTTAAAGCAATAACATGAAATTTCTTTTTTCTTTTTAAAAATTTTTAATTTTTTAAAAATTTATTTCTGAGAGAGAGAGAGACAGCATGAGCCTGGGAGGGTCAGAGAGAGAAGGAAATAGAGGATCTGAAGCAGGATCCAGGCTCTGAGGATCCAGCACAGAGCCCGACTTGGGGCTCAAACCCACGAACCATGAGATCATGACCTGAGCCGAAGTCGGATGCTTAACCAACTGAGCCACCCAGGCACCCCAATGACATGAAATTTCTAACACTATTGTTATGAAACTGTTAAACTACTCTCAATATTAGGAGAAAAAGTTGGCCTTAAGTAGACTGTCATATTTTAACATAATAAGAAGCATATTAAAAGAGTCTTATGCCAATATTTTGAGTACTTTCATCATACTGGAGACAATAATAACCTTCTTTTGATTGATGAGATTTAAGTTCCGTAATACATTTTTATTTATCCTTTAATTTTAATTTTTATGCCAGGTTTGTTTCACAGTGAAATGGTGCTATCTTAGCCTTTACTATACCCAGGCACTCTGCTAGGCACTTACATTATCTTCTTTGAGGTATGTAGATACTACTGGATAATAATTATTATACATAGTAATTAGAAGATCTGGGTTTTAGCTTTTGTTATCTGACTGCTTCATAATGCATGTTCTTTGTATTATATCATGTTGCCTTTCATGAAGTGCCTGCTATGTATTAGGAAAAGTCACGAATACAGTTTCAGCAAGGGCTCCACTGCAACTTTTCAAGGCTTCTAGTAAAGGATGTGTTTTCTGCTTTCAATATCAAAAATTCTAATTTTATATTTTGTATCTGCTTGTCCTCATGTTTATTTTCTAACCATCCATTCACTGTACCTGTGAGTAATCTTACTGAAAATCATAATAATAAGCACCATTTAGATAATTCGGAAGAAGACATTACCTAAAAATTACGATTCAAGGTATAAGAATTACTGATCGTTTTAAAACCTTACATAATTTGGGATAGGAATGCAAAGGATGCACAGATCATGTGGAATAAGTATAATAATTTGTTTCATAAATGTTATATGTTCATAAATGTTGTTTCATAAATGTTATGTCTTTGTATATTTTTCATACTTGGAAGTTATTCTTTCCTGCAGTTTCATAGCGTAGGTTTCATGCATGGTAACACTTGAATTAGTTTGTTTTTTTTTTAATTTTATTTGCTGTTATGTGAGAACAAAATTACTAAAACTGTTTTAGAAGTGGAATGGTTTTATTTTGTTTCTATTATATTTAGAGGTTTATGGGGAAAATATAGGAAAGTAAAGCATTCAAATGGTGTTAAATCTTATTACTCCAATGATTTGAACTAGTCTTTCTAAAGCCTAGATAAGGTGAATTTTTCATACTTGCTTAGAACAAACACATTTGTAAGGCATCTTGAACCCCTATAGTCTATGATACAGAGTACAATAGCACAGACTAGGAAAATGAGCTTTGTTTTGATAAATGGACTTGTCACATGCAGATAAGCAGTTATACTTGAAATCTGTCACACCTAAGAATCTATTAACACTTTCTCCTCTGTTTTCCTCGTATGGAGGTTTTGTTAGCTATAATATCATTAATTATGACTCCATTGATTTTAAATTTATAATATTTTAGATGAAGAAGGAGTTGGCCTTTTTGTCCATCTATCTTTCCTTCCTTTTTTCTTTTCTTCCTTTCCTTTCTTCTTACTTTTTCCCATTTTTCTTCCTCCTTTTCTCTCCTTTCCTAACTTATAATAAGTAGCACATATTGCTTCTTAAATGGTTCAAATATGTTTATAATTATAACTACCAAAGGGTAGATTATTTACATGACAATTTATGTTCTAATTAAATACCTTTTATCTACCTTTTAAAAATAAATTAAAAAATTAAATATAACAAATATGTAGGTGACCAAGATTATTCTTAACCTAAAAAGTACAAAATCAATATCCTATAATATTCTATTATTAAGTTTTTTTAATAAATGAAAGTTATTCATAATTTTTTTGTCACAGCTGAGATTTTCCTGGATTCTAAACTATTGCACTTTTAACTCTTCAATAATAACTAGAATTGCAAGTTTTCTGTTAATATAACCTTTATCAGAATTTCTAATGCTGAAGCAATTTTGCATTACATACTATTGCTCAATAAACATTTTCAGGTGTTCAGATAGGTCATAAAAATAGTGTCTTAATTTTCTTTAACTAGAGCCACATTAGGAAATACTGGTACTTTGGGTCAGATTTTAAACTTAAATTTTTATTCCATCTGATAACTTTTTTCAATTGTTTTAAAGAAAGCACCATAAAAAATATTTCTTAAGCTTCTTCCATACTGTTGTCCTAACTTTGCTCTTCAACCATGAGGACATTAAAAAAAAGTTCCCCAGGGATGTGCCATAGTAGTTATTATTAGGCTTCTACTCAGTAGTTTGGTAGAGAAACACTGGCTAGCTTATTTGCTTAAGGAAAATTAAAAGTGTTGTTGGATTGCTATATTGCACACCTGAAACTAATACAACACTGTATTTGACTACATTGCAATTAAAATGCAGTGAGAGAGAGAAAGAGAGAGAAAGAGTGTACAGAAGTGGGAGCAAGTTAGAGAGAGAAGATGCAGAATCCAAAGCAGTCTCTAGGCTCTGAACTGTAGCACAGAGCCCCGCACAGGGCTGGAACCCAAGAACTGTGAGATCATGATCTGAGCCAAAGTGAGATGCTTAAGCCTCTAGATTTTCAAAAAGTTGATTAATAATGTAACTAAATCAGTATTAGACTAATTGTTTCTTTCATCATCAGTTTCTTGAAAGTAGCTTCTCTTTTTGAGTTCATTGAATTACTTTCCTTTCCACACACTGATCTTTTATTTTCTGACAAGTACTGTTTTAAGTACCTATATCATCATAACATAGGTCAGATCACTAAATGCAGTGCTTTTGCAAATGAGGACACTCAGAATAATGCAACTATGGTACTTATCTGAAGTATCAAAGCAGATGCTAGAGATGGCCTCTAAGTTCAAGACCAACTCTAAAGCCTGTTCTCCCACCTTCTGTTATATATTTTGACAATGACATATGAAAAGAAACTTAGATTTAATATATTTAATTAAATTCATTGTTTTCTTTCCTTTTTGGTAATATTTTATTAGTAGATACTTATATATGCATACATATACACTCAGACATGTATATATGTGTATATATACATATATATATACACATGCACACATGTATATAAGTTCTTCTGAAATGTTGAACAACAAAGAAAAACTCAGGTAACTTTACTTAAAGTACAGACTGCTGCTTGCTGCTAGCAGTGATTATTGTAGAGAATTAAATTATAATTTATTCAACTTGAATTATCCTGATAATGATAGACTTGCTGAAGGAAAGTCTGTTACATTTCCTAAAGCTCACAAGAAAATAAGATATACTGCCATGCATTTTGTCTTATTTCACATCACTGGCTAATCATAAGCAAGTAGCAATTTATCTATTAAATTCTTTTACATGGCCAAGATCTCATAACTGCATCCTTTCTCTTGCAAGATATTTTTATCAAGACTATATGCTTTTAGAAATTGTATCGGAAGATTCCCGAACATTCAATCCATTGCATATCAGCATTGTACATGTGATTGAAAACATTATTCAATTGAACTGGGAATAATTTGTTCTTTATATGTTTAATACAATAGTAATGATAGGAGTTAACACTTATGGAGAGCTTTTGATGTTCCAGGCACTATTCACATAGCTTTTCCTTGGAAGATTCATCTAAATAAAAATTGATTAGCCCAATCTTACTAGGAAGTCCTCTTAACAGAGAAGTTAGTGAGTAAACTAAAATCTCATATATATATTTAAAAAAAAAAAGGAGAGTAATTTTCTATCCACAGTGATAGATTAAACCAAAATGAATATATTCCTAATAGTTAAAAATAGTCACTGTTTTCATGATATTGTTTCAGTTTCACTTATTTCATTCATCCCTTTAATATATAAATATTATGTGTCAGACTCTCAAAAACTAGGTAGTAAGGACACAGCACTGAACAAATGGGGGGGCTAAATCCCTGCTTTCCTGAACTTAATATTCTCAGACTAGAAATAGGTACTAAAAAACCAAATGTATAATATGTCATATGGTGATAAACGCTATGAAGAAATCAGTATTGGGTAAAAAATACAGAAAAATACACTTGGAGGTTGTCTTTTATACAGAAAGATCAGCAAAGGTAACGAGATACTGTCTAACAAGGTGGCATGGGTGAGAAGTGAAGGAAGTGGGGTGGGGCAATGAGCTATCTGGAGCAAAAATACAAGCACAGGGCAAAGGCCATCCAATCCTGAAGGGTGGTCGTATTTGACATGTTTGAAGATGCAAGGAGGCCTTTAAGGGAAGAGGATTTGATAACAGACCAGGTCAGAATCAAGTCTGTGACCAAATCATGTGGATCTGTAGGCCATCAAATCAGTAGGTCATTAAAAGACTCCAAATTTTACTCAGAGTGACATGTAAGGCATAGGAGCAGTTTTATCAGATCAATGTTTTTACTTGACTCTTATTTGAACTGCATTACCCTGTCTTCTTTGTGGAGAATGGAGTACAGAGGAGAAATAGCATAAACAGGAACACAACTTAGACTCACTACTAGTCCAGGCAAACAATAATGTTGGGCTTGGCCCAAGGTGAGCTTAGAGGAAGTAGTTAGTAGTTAGAAGTACACAGTCTTGGGGGAAAATAGTTGGGGTGAGGGAGAGAGGTAAACCTTGAGAGACTCTTGAATGCTGAGAATATACTGAGGGCTGATGGGGGTGGTGGAGAGGGGAAGGAAGGTGATGGGCATGAAGGAGGGCACTTGTGGGGATGAGCACTGGGTGTTATATGGAAACCAACGTGACCATAAACTATTTAAGAAAAAAAAAAAAAAGAAGTACACAGGTTTGGTTATACTTTGATGGTAGACCCAACAAGATTTTCTGATAAATTAATGTAAGAGGAAAAGAGAATTCAGGGACGACTTTTAGGTCTGAGGATAAGGATAAGTGGAGATTCCATTTTCTGAGAAGAGGAAGACACTAGGTTTAGAGGGAAACTTAACTATTTGATTTTGGACATGTTAAGTTTAAGATACCTATTAAACATCCAAGTGTGGATGTCAAATAGGAAGTTAGTTATATGGATCAATATCTGAGCTATAGATGGGGAATTTTCTGAGTCATCTGTTAGGCAGGTGGTATTTAAAGCCATAAATCCTGATGAATCACATAGTAATTGTAAAGGAACATAGGATAGAGGCTGAGATCTGTCTGAAGTTGAGAGCTGGATCACTATATCATTGAGAGATAAGAAAGATGTGAAGTAACCTGCAAGACTGAAAAAGTGACCTATAAAGTAGAAGGAGAATCAAGAGAATGTGTATTTTTCATGAAATTTTAAAATGTTTTAAAGAAATATATTTGATGTGCTGATAAAATTGAAAATTATTGAAACATAGCCATTAAATTTAGCCGTGCCGAGTTCACGGTGACCTTGATAAGAGGAGTTCCAGTGAAGAGGTGGAACTCAGTGAAGTTTTTGTTTTGTTTTGTTTTGTTTTAATTTTTTTAAACATTTATTTATTATTGAGAAACAGAGAGAGATAGAGCATGAAGAGGGGAGAGGCAGAGAGAAGGGGAGACACAGAATCTGAAGCAGGCTCCAGGCTCTGACTGTCAGCACAGAGCCTGACACGGGGCTCAAACCCACAAACTGCAAGATCATGACCTGAGCTGAAGTCAGACACTTAACCTACTGAGACACCCAGGTGTTCCTCTTTTGTCTTTTTATATTTTCAAAGGCTACTTTGTATACCATGTGGCCATAATATTTCTTTATCCAGCTTTATTGAGTTGTGATTCACAACTTAAAATAATATTTTATTAAGGCGTACAATATGATGTTTTTATAAAATTTACATTGTTAGCTTATCAAAACCATTATAATTAACATATTCATCATCTTATATAGTTACCATCGTGTGTGTGTGTGTGTGTGTGTGTGTGTGTGTGTGTGTGTGGTAAGAAAGCTTAAGATCTGCTCTTTTACCAAATTTCCATTTTACAACACATTATTATTAACTATAGTCACTGCTATACCTTAGGTCTCTAGAACTTAATCATCTTATAACTGAAAACTTACGCCATTTGAGCAACATCTCCTAATTTTCCCCACCCATCCACAGCCATTGACAAACACCATTCTTACTCTCTGTTTCTATGAATTTAACTTTTTAGATTAAACATATAAGTGAGATCACACACTATTTGTCTTTCTGTGCCTGACTTATTTCACTTAGCACAATGTCCTCCAGGTGGTACAACCAAGTTGTCATAAATGGCAGGATTTCCTTCTTATTTAAGGCTGAATAATATTCCATTGTGTGTATCTGTGTCTGCATATTTTTCTTTATACATTCATCTGTAGATGGGCACTTATGATATATATGTACCTAGTCTATTATAAATAATGCTTCATTAAACATGGGAGTGAAGATATTTCTTTTTTTAATGTTTAGTTATTTTTGAGGGAGACCAAGAGACAGAGTGTGAGCAGACGAGGGGCAGGGAGAGACAGAAACACAGAATCTGAAGCAGGCTTCAGGCTCTGAGCTGTAGCACAGAGCCCGATGCAGGGCTTGAACCCACCTACCGCTAGATCATGACCTGAGCCAAAGTCAGACGCTTAAAAAATTGAAGTCACCCAAGTGCCTCAAGATATTTCTTAAAGATACTGACTTCATTCCCTTTAGATATACACCCAGAAACTGAATTTCTCAATCAGACAGCAGTTCTATTTTTAATTTTTTGAGTAACTTCTATACTGGTTACTGCTCCGTATTTAGTGAGGATTTTTGCATCTATCTTCTTTGGAGATTTTGGCCTATAATCTTTTCTTGTAGTGCTCTTGTCTGGTTTTGGTATCAGGGTAATGCTGGCCTTATAAAATGATTTTGAAAGCATTTTCTCCTCTTTAATTTTTGGGAGAATTTGAGAAGGATTGCTATTAATTTTTCTTTAAACATTTGGCAGACTTTACTAGTGAAGCCATCTGAGTTTTTTGATTACTAATTCAATCTTCTTCCTTAGCATTGATATATATGTTCTGTATTACTATTTTCTCATGATTTTAATCTGGTAGGTTGTATATTTCTAGGAACGTACCCATTTCTCTACAGCATCCAATTTATTGCAGTAAAATTGTCCATAAGTAGTATCTTATGAACCTCTGTATTTATGTGGTATTAATTATAATGTCTCTTATTTATAATTTTATTTATTTGAGTCTTCTTTTTTCTTTTCTTGCATAGTCTAGCTGAAGGTTTTCCAGTTTTGTTTATCTTTTCAAAAAATCAATCCTAGTTTCACTGTTTTTTCTAATCTTTGTCTTATTTATTTCTCCTCCAACAATTGTTATTTCCTACATTTTTTTAACTTTGGGCTTAGTTCACTCTTTTTATAGGAGGTTTAAAGTTATATTGTTAATTTGAGACCTCTGTCTCTTTTAATGTAGGCATTCATCATTGTAAACTTTCTTCCTAGCACTGCTTTTGCTGCATCTCTTAAGTTTTCATATGCTGTATTTCCATCATTGTTTTCCTTAAGATTTTTTTATTTCCCTTTTGATTTTATCATGAATGCATATGTTGCTCAAGAGTGTGTTGTTTAATTTCCACTTGTTAATTTTCCGGTTTTCCTGCTGTTTTTGATTTCTACCCTGAAACCATTATTGTCAGAAAAAAATATTTGCTATGATTTTGGCCTTCTTACATTTCTTAGGATTTGTTTTACAGCCTAACATATGATTTATCCAATAGAATGGTCCACATGTATTTTTAAAAAAATGTATATCCTGCTGCTGTTGTGTGCAGTGTTCCATTATGTTCGCTAGAACCATTTAGTCTCCAGTACAGTTCAGGTCCAACATTTCTGTGTGGATGAAATATCCATTGTTGAAAGTGGGGTATTAAAGTTTACTACTATTATTGAGTAGGTGTCTACTTCTTCCTTCAGATCTGATTGTATTTGCTTAGTATATTTAGGTGCATCAAAGTTGGGTGCATATATATTAATAATTGTTATGCTTTCTTGATGAATTGACCCTTTTATTGTTATACAATAACTTCCTTTGTCTCATTACAGTTTTGAGTTAAAGTTTATTTTGTGTGATATAAATATGGTCACCTCTTCTTTCCTTTGTTTTGCATTTGCATGGGATCTGTTTCCTTTCACGTACTGTTTATGTGTAACTTTAAAACTGAAACACATGCACCATTTGGTTGCAGCATAGTATGTAGCATATCTTGTCCTCCTATCTTCTCAGTCAATTTATGTCTTAACTGGAGAATTTATTTGATTTGCAGTTAAAGTAATTATTGATAGGTTAGTATCTCATATTGTTAATTTTTATCAGGTGTTTTATAGTTACTTTCCAATTTGTTTGCTGTCTTCCTTTGTGATTTGAGTAGTGGTATGTTTTGTTTCCTTTCTTTTTCATATTTGTATTTTGTGTATCTATTATAGGTTTTTGCTTTGTGGTTACCATGAAACTTACTGAAAACTTTTTATATTTATACCAATTTATTTTAAGCTGATAACAACTTAATTTCAATTGCATATCATAAATCTACACTTTTACTGTCCTCCCCACATTTTATGTTTCTGATGTCAAAATTAACCTTTTTTAACATTGTGAATCCATTAACAAATTGTTGTAACTATAGTTATTTTTGAGACTTTCATTTTTAAGCTTAATACTGGAATTAAAAGTGATTTATATGTCACCTTTACATTATTAAAGCATTCTAAATTTGACAATGTTTTATTTAATCAGTTTTATGCTTTCATATTTTTCCATGTTATTACTAATTAACATTTTTCATTATAGTTTGAGGAACTCTCTTGTTTTTATTGTAAGGCAAGTCTAGTAGAGATGAACTTCCTCACCTTTTGTTTGGAAAAGTCTTGATGTCTCCTTCATATCTATAGGACAGCTTTGTTAGTTAAAGTATTTGTTGTTGTTGCTGGCAAGTTTTTTGTGTGTTTTTCTTGTTTTTTTGTTTGTTTTTTCCCCAGCACTTCTAGTATGTCATCCTATTTTCTCCTGGCCTGCAAGACTTTTGCTGAGAATGCCACTGATAAGTCTGTGGGTATTTCCCTGTGGGTATTTTTGGGAGAGAGAGACAGAGCATGAGCAGGGGAAGGGCAGAGAGAGAGGGAGACACAGAATCTGAAACAGGCTCCAGCCTCTGAGCTGTCAGCACAGAGCATGATGCAGGGCTCGAAACCACGAGTCATGAGATCATGACCTGAGCCGAAATCGGATGCTTACCCAACTGAGCCACCCAGGCGCCCCTCTTTCTTTCTTTTCACATGAATCAATTGACTTTAGTGATGCTATTAAGTAGAAATGTTTACTTACACCATAAATCCTACCTCTATGTGATTTTTAGTGAATGGGACTACTTAGGTTGTATGTGAGGAATCAGTAGCTTTTATATCTTTCAAAAGTAAGCATATTTTTAAAAGCAGTAGGGCAACATGGAACCTATTGTAATTATTTGCAATAGTGTTGAATAGCACATTCAAAATTTATGCAGCAGAAACTTTTAGCCTGAATGAATTAAAGCTTTTGGATTTGAAAACCTGTCTGTTTCTTAATATAATCAGATACGTGAGTCTTTATAAACTTTCTTTGCTTTCAAAGGCAAACATAAGTAATAATTCTGTAAAGGTCTTGAATAGTTCCAACATCTGTTCTTAGTTTACTATAAAAACCATGTCTCTGATCTCATGTGTTGAACTACTGTATGTTTGCCACTGTCTATTTCCTGTGAAAAAATACATCGAACAATAATAGCTTTTGTTCCTAACGTTCCAACCACTAAAACAGCTGAACAAATAATATCCATGCTTTCATTTGGAATAATTTATTCCATGGTACATGTTTATGCAGAGTCATTTGGCTTATTGGATGTTTCATCATTTAAAAATCAAATCTCAGAATTTTAGACTACTGAAAACTCTGGTCTAATAGTTTCCTCATGCTTATAGTAATTCTCTTAACAGCATTTCCTTCCTAATTCATCATCTTATTTTGTGTATAGTTTGGTATATATGAGTAGAAGTGGTTAAAAATCCCCTCTATTAGCAAAGCTAGTGGAAATTTCCATTCAAGGCCACACATTTTGCAAATAACATTAAAAGATTAAATAATTTGGCATTTAAACCATAAAAATAACTCTCATTGCTCTTTTGTTCCCTAAAGAAATAATAACTATAGGTTTGTAATGATATAAATTTTAATACATTTGTCTTAGCTCAACACACTCCAGATGACTTAATGGTGGGCTGAGGAACACAGAGCAAGCCTAACTTCTATTCCACAAAGTATCTTATTACATAAACTTTACTACCCCAGACATGGAGTAAGTGGACTTACATGGAGTAAGTCATGCACTGATTAAATAAGACACACACACAAAACAGAAAACAAAAAACACTGTTTAAAAGGAAGGAAAAGAAGTTACTTAAAAATCCGTTTTAAATCATTTGCTGTGGCAACAGCCTACAAAACTCTTCTATTTTATAAAACCTTAGGAATTATAGTTTGGAACTTGGTCACCACAACATCCTATTGAAAACCAAAACTGGCAGTCAGCCATTAAGCTACCTAGTTGATCCAATGTCTAGTAACAGACTATCTAGAAAGCTTGGGATACCTTATGTTTTCAATTTACATTCAGACCTTACAACCTGAGTAAAGTGATATTAACTGTCAATTTTGAGGCTTGAGTTTGGAATACTTGCATTTGAGAGGTTAACATTTCATCAGAATCCAGCTACTTTAAGGAATAACTACTTTCTTGGTGGTAATATATCCTAATTAAGGAAACAATGAAAGTATGGCTGTATTAGTTTGCTAGGGTTGCTGAAACAAAGTACCACAAACTGGGTGGGTCAGAACAAAAGAAATTATACTCCTACACTCTTGAAGGAAAGAAGTCCAAATTGGAGTATCAGCCGGGCCATGGTCTCTCAGGCGGTTCAATGGAAGAGTCTGTTCTAGGCCTCTTTCCTGGCTTCTGGTAGTCATTTGACTTGTGGCAGCTTAATTCCAATCATCCCATGGTGTTCTCCATGTGTGCAGGTTTCTCACTGTGTCCAAAATTTCCCCTTTTTATAAAAACACCAGTCATATTAGATTAAGTCTCACCCTAGTGACCTCATTTTAACTTGATTACCTCTGTAAAGACTATCTGCTAGTAAGATCACACTTTGAGGTATTAGGAGTTAGGACTCCAGACTATATTTTTGGTGGTGGGGGAAGGCACAATTTAATACATAATGATACTTTTTTTTTTTAATTTCAACTGCCAGTTTTGTCATAGGCATGACAGAGATATTCATTGTAACTCAAATGTTTTCTCAACAATGCGACACTGAATTTTTTTTCTATATATATAATATATATATGATTACTAACGTTATATTATTCTAATCATGGTAACTTAACAATCATATACAAAAATATTTCCCACAATTATAATATGTCTTAAAGAAATGATTTAGTAACTGTTTTACAAATGCAGATTTAGTTTTGGAGCTCTCACTGGATACTCTACTCTTCCTTCATCCTTGAGATGTGGATAGAATGTATCCTTCAACTTACCATGAATCTTGAATCAAGCCTTCCTCCTTAGAGTGAGCATAGCTACAGTTATTTATGTCAGCACAACATCAAAAATTCTTATAGCTCCACACAGGCAAATTCTGGTGGCTTCTCTGCTGGTATCCAGTTAATTTTATTTTCTCTATGACTTGTCAGGAGATTTAAATAAGAAAGTACCTCAAATATTCAACACAGTTGATAATATCATGTCTTCTTTCCACTACTTTCTCCACAATCAATTAAAAGTTGTATTTATACATACCTTACTAACTCATTGCAAGGTAATCTTTAATAGCAAAGAGGACTAAAATATAGATTATATTTAATTAATTTTAAAATACTAGCTATGTTTACTTGTTACCGATTTCTTTGAAAAAAATCCTTATAATTCTTAACTTCATTAAGGCACAGCTTCTTGATAAATAATAAATTCCTTTTTCATGTTCCTTTCAAAAACAAATGTTTGAAAAAAAAACCCTGAAAAGGTCTAAGTAGTATTTAAAATCTTAAGTTTGCTGTAAGATAGTTTTAATATATATAGACTGGATAGTTGCAAGAATCTATAAGATATTCTGACTTTGTGGGAAAGTCTGACATCATATGAAAGCTTCCCAAACCATAAATACTAGTGGAATGTGCTACATGATACATTTTCTGACCTAGAATAATTGTAACTAGCACTTATTTTGTGCAAATCATATGACAGCTTGTTTTCCATGCTTTACATTTTATTTTAATTATTACCAATTAACATGTAGAAATTTGCACCCCAGTTTTACAGATGAAAAAGAATGGGCCTAAACTGATTGAATGTTTTGAAAGAATACATAATTAAAAAAATGGGAAGAACAGATTTTGAGGCCAGGTCTGTGGACACTAATTCACATGCTGTCTCAAAAATACAGCTTTTCAACAGTTGGAGCTACTTAGTAGTATAAGATTCTGCCTCAGGATATATTCCAGATTCACTAGAAACACACACAACACAAAAAAATAGAATACATCAATATATATGTATACATACACACACACACACACACACACACACATATAATAAGAACATTTGTGGTCATCTGCTGAGGATATCAGATTTTTATATCTAAGAGGATGAGATTTTTAAATTTTACTAATGGATCCTGTTTGCTTTCCTTTTTCATCTTATTAATTTCAATTTTACTGTAATGTAGACTATCTTCTTTTTAAGAATTCTAGGCCCAACTCATTAACTGTATTTTAAAAATCACTATGAGTAAAAAGTATGAAAATAATGCGGTTAAGTGATATTCCCCTCTGGGAATCTTTGATTTAATGACACACGTGTGTAGTACACACACACACACACACACACACACACACACACACACACAATTTATACTCTTGAATTGAGAACACTGATGCTTCCCTGGTAATCTACTACCCAATGATCCATGTTTCTTATTGTGTCTCTCTGTCTCTTTTCTGCATCCTAGCTCAATACGGTACAAGATAATGATGTTGGAATCATTCTTCTGGTGTGCAATATCCCTTCTGTAGGAATTGGAGATTCCAAGATCTACCTTGGGTCCTCAGAAGCATACAATAGCTTCTGTAATTTCCTGTCATCCATAGTTCATTTACTCATATAAGAAATATTCACTGAACACTTAATACATGCAAAGTGCTATGGTAGGCACTGAAATGTCATCAGTAAATCAATGCAGCCATAAGCTATGCCCTTGCTGAGTTTCTAATCTAGGTTTATAATAACTTATACATAATCACACAAAAATACAGAGCTGTAGCTTTTTTGACACATGAGTAAGATTCCCTTGCTTCCAATATCTCCCTTTCTACTTCAGCCCTTGCCCCCTTCCTTCCCATATTAAATATTGGGAATGAAACAATAGTAGATAAATCTTGAAAAGTTACCATAAATATCTCCCTGGGGAAAAAAAAAGTGTCTCCCTCCCTCAACCACCTCATATATAAATAGCATATTACAGTGTATTTGAGGAAGGAAGGAAGGAAGGAAGGAAGGAAGGGAGAGGTAACCACCTGTCTGAGTTCCTACAATCAATTTCGAAATCCAGTTTTTGAATACAGTCCATCTGTATTTGAGGATTTCCTGCACAGCAGTTTTTGCAAAGCATAATAGCAGTGACCAAATTTTCAGCAAATTTGATTTACTTGATACATTAATTTTGTCATAAAAGCTAGACTTCTGCACCTTTACTTTTCCTGAGGTAGGTAGAGCAATCCTGTAGATTCACAGGACAAAACAGATTTGCTACTCTTATTCTTTTCTTGAACTGATTATCCCTATTAAAATAGATTCTCCTTAAGTTTCAGTCAGCCTTCCAGTCAATGATGGTTTTCTTGAACAGTATTGTCAGGAAGCCCTGACTTTGATTTAGATTTTGAGCTTTAGTGTCAGATTGAGTAAGGAGTTGATTAAATTATTTCATTTCATTTCTAAGGAACCATTTTTAAATGTCAAATCATTGTTAGATGCTAGACCTTTCATTGTATTTTAAAAGTGTATTTCAGCTTACTTTTACAGAAAAAAATACTCCCTAAAATATTGGATCAATAAGGCCTAAATGATGGACATTTGTGCAGTTGTATCCAGTTGTCTGAAAATAAGACCCACATTTCAGCTGTAGCTTGAAATCGTCCAACCTTTGCATGTAGTTGCAAGTACACTTTTCAGTGGATGGCATGAAGAGATCTCTGGTGATTCTGATTTCCAAGCGTCACATCCTCAGAATGCACCCTTATGGTGAACAATGCATTTAGTCTTGGAGACAGACATTTTGTAAAAGCTAGTCAAACAATTGCATTTACTATGTTGATTTCTGTTGAACACCTAGCCTGGATTTAAATATATTTAATGTGAATGTTATGTTAATGTATTCTTGTGAGGCAAGAATTTGGTTACATGATCTCTTCTCTTTTTTCATCAAAAGTCTTTCAAATGGTAGATCACAAAAACAGAAGACAGTAAGGGAGAAACCATGATGTTGCATTAAACACTCATGTGAGAATTCTATAGGAACACCAACAGAAAACAGGTGAATGTAGATATTGAACTACGTTTAACAACAGTATATAATATTAAACCATGTTTCAGTTCTCCTTCTCTTAGTATTCATCTTGTATGAACATAGTCTAGAGTAAGGTTTTAGGTCTGAAAGCTTGGGCTTCAGGGCTAATCAGACTGTTTTCTTTCATTAGTTACATGAGTTTATGAACTATTTATTTCCCTATGCCAAAATTTCCCCACTTATGAAATGCAGGTAATAACGCAAGAATTAAAAATGGCACTAAATTACATAATTTATTAAAGTGCCTTGTAGTGCCTGATAATCAGCAAATAATAGTTCTTTTCCACATTTCTCTGGATTGTTCATAATCACTTCTCAATTTAACCCAAATGTGGAAGACTTAGAGAAGGATTATCAGCAGTACTAATTATCACTGTCCCTCTTCAAAGTTCTGGGAATTGTAAAAACAGACTTTTCCCCCGCTAATTTTCTTTGCTTATGCTTTACCCAAAAGGCTCCGGAAATCTAATAGGTCTCTTACTCCTGGAGCCACCTGCATGTCCCCAGTGCCAGTGCTACCCAGTGCCCTCCAGGAATGATGTATTGCTTGAAGTTGTATTTTAGCAAGTTCTCATTTTTTTCTGACTGCCCTGTTCCCTTTTGCTTCAGCTTGCTATCCAGATCTTATTAGGCATTCTTCTATCATCAATTTTCTTCATAAATCTAGCTCAGTGGACCTATTTTATATCAAGTAATGTTTAAACACTAGTGGACTGATTGTGTTATAGGATTCATTAATCTTGCCAGTTGATATTAATAAATGCCTCTAGGGTATTAATTTTTGTTTGGTAGGTTTTTTTTTTCTTTTTCTTGAAAGAGTTAGCATCACTCTAGATTTGGATAGCTACAGAGTCTTTAGCCTGAATATCCAATGGTGGTGGAAAAAATTGGACCCTAAATATTTTGGTTCATTGGATTCAATGTTGGAAGTGCTTAGAAATCTGAATGGCATTCCTGGTAGGTCAAACACTTAATTAGCAATGAAAATTGGTTGATAGTTTTTTAGTAAATTGTTAGTTTGGCACAGAGAAGAACTTATCTGTTTTCAACGTCCAAATTATTCTCTTGTCTCCTTGATTTTCTTCATCTAACAGTGTCCATTCAGATTTCCTACTGTGATGGCAAAATTTGCTTACCATATTTATTTGTTTACTATTTAAAAAAATGTCAAATGTCAAATTGTGGAAGGTTTTATTATATGTTCTTTTTGATGGTTATACTGTGGATCACGAGAGCCTCCATGTATGTAGTTATATTGTTTAGGGAAAAGTAAACTGGTTTACAATTATATATATGAAACGCACAATGTTTTAAATTGTGGAAATATTCATGAACCAAAATCTAGCAATGTAATTACTGACATGTTTATTTCAGAGAAACTCTAAAAATTTAATAAATGTTGTATTCAAAAATATATTGCAGCATTATATTTTTAGTGGTGAAAAGTTGAAACCAACCAAGATGATGCATGCATATAAACAAAAACTGGATAAAATCATAAAAATTTTTCAAAAAGTTGATTTCCTGTGTGATTACATTATAGTTGCTGTTTTGTTGTTCTCTATTATATGTGATATTATCCAAATTCTTTTTAATCTTTTATATAGATATAGATAAGAAAGACAGAGCATACACATATGAGAAAGCATATACATATGTGTATCCTTGACATGTTTTTTTCTGGAAACCATACTTATTTCCCAAATAAATTCAAGAATGCCATTACTTATACATATGGTAACTAAAATTCAGTTACAAAAATAGACCTTGATATTTAAATGTTTATCTTTGTGAAGTTTTATTTTAAAATACTGGGCATCCCTGAAAACAGTGAAGTTTAGAACTGACTAAAATGATTAAGCAAGTTTAAATTTATTCTCATGATAGAATTCAGCAAATATATCCTCAGAGTAATGGAATACACTTGACTCAGACTGATTGCATCTTCATCATGTAGCTATGCAATGTAAACACAGAGACCATAATGATATAAAATGTCCAAGTGTTCCATAGCAACGAAGTCACTGTTATGTTACATTTTTATGAAATCTTAAATTGTCATCACAATATGAATACATAGGAAAGTTGAATAGAAAGATAAAAATTACTAATAAAATGCAATTTTGTCCTGTTACCAACAGATCATTAGCATCAATAATAATAAACTAATAGTAGAAACTTTCATAAAAATAATAAATTTTGTTTTCATTGACAGCTGTTTCTAAGTAATAAGCCTTACTAAGATCCTGTGCAATTATAGTCACATGGGCTATATGCTTTTGTGAAGCAATTGACAAACTGATAAATTAAACACAATATTTTGTATTTTCACTACTTAGTGGAACAGTTTTGTCATGCTTTAAATTTAATTGGATATAAGCAAATGCAACTTCATATTTCTACTGTTGAGACTCTTATGAAATATATATCATTATAGTAAAACTAAAAAAAAATACACAATTCTGTGCTCAATGGGCATTTGTTGTTTATGAACTTTAGTGAAGCATTATCTGCAATATTATTTTAATAGTGAGACTTTCTTTTTTTTAATACTAACAGTTTCTTTATAAAATATATTTTTGTAATGGAATACTACTGAATGGGTTTCAGTATCTATTTTTCTCTTTGTAACAGTGCAAAGCATAGTTTGCACAGAGACCAGATTCTACTCAAAGTTCAAATTCCCCCATTAGATGCAGAGCATACAGATTGAAGTAAAATTATATCTGGATTAGTATTAAGAGTAGATGACAAAGGTCCACAAATTGGCAACAATTAAGTTTCCTTTGGATGATTTTGAGTCATGGTTTGACAATTAGAGCAAAATTAGAAAATTCCACTCAACTAAGCCTACCTGTGAAGTCTTTTACAAAATCTGAGAACCAAGATTTTGAAAATTGTTCTAGAATATCCTCTTTTTCTTTCTTCTTAAAAATGTTTATTTATTTTAAGAGAGAGAGAGACAGAGAGAGAGAGAGAGAGAGAGAGAGAGAGAGAGAGAGTGTGTGTGTGTGTGTGTGTGTGCATGTGCAAGCTCTTGAGGAGTTAGAGAGAGAGGGGGGGAGAGAGAGAATCCCAAGCAGGCTCTTCTCTGTCAGCACAAGAGCCTGATGTGAGCCTCCATCCCACAGACCATGAGATCTTGACATGAGCTGAAATCAAGAGTCTGGTGCTTAACTGACTGAGCCTCCCAGGTGCCCCAGAATGTCTTATTTTTCTTATCAATTAGAAGTCAAATCATAGTCTAAAACAGTTACTTAAATATTTGCTGATTGTTTTATACACAGTATCTGTTAGCCTTCTCAACAATCATGTGGATGGTGACTAAAATCCCCAGTGACACATAAAGATATTGAAGCTTTGAGGCAATACATAACATGCTCAAGATCTCTGTTAATAAATGATAGTACCAGGACTGGATCCCAGTTATACTGGACTCCAGAACCATACAGAACTAGTGCTATGTATGCTTACTGTGCTCTAGAGGAGAAGAATATGTATGTAGGAATCTGGACGTGCAAAATAGCCCAACAATAGAATAATTCAAAAAATTGTATATCAAGATTTTAAAAACATGCCATCATAATCTATGAATAATAAGTGGCCTTTCATGGATCATGGCATGCATGGCGCAAATCAAAAAGTACAAGGAGTGCAAGCCACAAGATGGAGCAAGACTAAATGTGGCAGATTAAAATGCAGCAATCAGTGGTCACTGTGTTGTAACTATCTCAGATCTAATGAAAAGAGTTAATAGCATGAAGGATATTTACTCCTCAGCAAAATATACTGCAGACTTGCAGACTGAGGGGACAGTTTGCAAAGGAAAGGCATCACAAAGCACTCAAATCACTCCAGTGGGTATTTTCAGACCTTTGGCACCTTTATTTTCTCATAATAAGTCACTTTAATATACTGTCTGCTTTTTAAAAGATTGTCCAGACATTAAAATTGACTTATTTTTTAATCATGATAAAAATATTTTTTGAGAAAAAAATTTAAGGAAATGACAGAGAATTTAAAATTTTTAAGGAAAGAAGAGCAATTTCAAACCTATTTTCTGCAAAAGAATCCACAATAAAATGACTTTTTGCTATTGATGTAGCATGTTCACTGAAGAGTTCAATTATTTTATAAAACATTAAAAGTGTTTTAAAATTATGTATACATTATACATTATTTTACATATACATACAATGTATACATGTGTATACATTATATACAATGCATACATATATACATTTATAAATATGTACATTTAGTTTAGATTAAACTTGTTTTTTACTATAGCTTATGTTCCATTATGCTAAAAATCCTTTCCATTTTTTGGTATTATAAAATCCAAAGATAAGTATTATAAATCTAAAACAGATCAGGGTCTTGCAGTTTCAGAGAAATGATCTCTTGTGCTTCCTTCTGTCATCAATTGGTATCAGTATGTGTATATAAGGGTCAGTATTTTAGCAGTTTTTGCCCATCTTGAGCAAAGTATGCAGCAGAGAGCTGCACATCAGAAAGTCTGGGCCAGGCTGGATGGATGGGCCACAGTTTAATTCATATACTTTCCCTACTGATCAACTTTATAGAAAGAAGACCACTTATTCAGTGAGACTTGGTAAGACCACTGACAGAGGCTGTCTCATGGTGGCAGTTATTGTCAATTTAATGTAGGAAGAGAATATACAAGAAATGAAAATAAGTTTCATTTTAGGGTAAGGATAACTGGTACCATATTTTTCCTTTCATAATATTTTTTAATTTTTTTTTACATTTTTGCGTGTAATTAAGATTCAATCAATACACATGCACCCTGTACTCCTGGCATTACACTGTCATATTACCTACGAGATCCCAGCATTATTTCATTCTGAATGTGCTGTTAACTCTGATACACAGGATCTCTGCAAGCAGCATTCTCTAATACCGACAACCAATTATGCTGCATTGGTCGTATTCAAAGAGCACCAGCGAGACCTGACTGACCATGACTTCCAGCTATTTAAAATTTCTAAGACCAATTCAAATTCATATTTCCTGGGAAAATTACACATCGATCGATATATATTTATGACACATTCTAAGCAAGACTTAAATGAATCTTATAGCTCATTAGCAATATCACAGGCTATAAAACTAAGTAGCCAACAGGAGATAAGGGCAAGGCCATGACCTAATGGTGCATTGGACATTACCTTCTCATAGAACTCTGAGACTCAGAAATAATGAGCCCTTCTTAAATAAGACAGGCCAATGGTCCACTCTGAAGTGGAGTCTTGGGTAATGTTGTTAACTGTTGGACATTGCTGAGAAACACAAAGAAAAATATGTTTGTGACACTCTGTTGGCAATAATAGTAACTGCTTTACATGGAGTTTGACTGTAAGCTGAATATACTTCTGTTGTGTACATTATTTCATAAACATCACTTTTAATTTTCCAGCGCTCTGAAGAAAGGACATTTCTCTTCATTTTGAAGATGAAGACACCAACATGTAGACTTTAAGTAACCCATCCAAAGCCACGCAGCTAATAAATAGCTCAGCCAGGATTTGTCAGAGTCCCACCTACTCCACTATAGTTATTATTTATTTATTGCCATAAATTGAATTTCATGGTGATTTTCTTTAAGACATTCTTTTTATTCATTTAGATAATATTTAGGCAAGCCTCTGTCTACTGGCATGGTGCTTCCAGTCCTGAAAAGAAATCAGTTAAGCTCTAAAATAACAACTACTATGATAAAGCATTTCATTGTTTACCACTTATCCCTGCCTCATTGTTTCTGTAACATTTAAGAAGAAAACTCAACCTGGCGCTCCTGGGTAGATCAGTCAATTAAGTGTCCAACTCTTGATTTGGGTTCAAGTCGTGATCTTGCAGTGCCGTGGGACTGAGCCCCACATAAGGCTCTGTGCTGACAGCATGGAGTATGCTTGGGATTCTCTCTCTCCCTCTCCTTCTGCCCCTCTCCCCTTCTTGTGCTCCCCCTCTCTCAAAATAAACATTAAAAGAAAACCCAACTAACATGTATGATCTAGAATTGTACTTAAGTGTGCAAAATATATGGAAAATCAATATCTCAAAATAATGCACACCCAATAAAAACACACTTCAGTTCCATGACGCACTGCTTTAAGTTATAATTCATTCCATAATATCTTCATTTTTTATATAACAGCTAAATGTTTCATGCTTCTCATTTAACTTTGTGTTCCCCTTATTGGAAACAAAGTGATACTTATATTCAATGTGTGTGTGTGTTAGTGTTTGACATCCTTTGGTTTTCTTTGATGGAGAACATAGAAAAGATTTTATATCATAAAATGAAACATCCATAGAATTTGGATCTTCCATATGAAAACTAGACTTAATACACCCAAATTTCTGAAACTCCATGCCCTAAATATATACATTTATTCTTTAATGCCAAGTTGAGATAATTCATTTTCTAGTTCCATTCTTTCAATTCCCCTTTCTCACATCCATTCATTTCTTATGAAATTCTTTTTCTTTCTCCTATCTCATACTAATGGCCTTATTGGGAAAATCCTAACACATATTTTCCATTCTTGTTTTTCATTTTGCCATTTTCTTTTTCCAAAATCTTGTATAACTTAAAACACTATGTTGTTTTCCTGCTTACCATTCCAGAAGTTTAGGAGCCTGAAAGCCCAAGAAGTGCCATGTAAGATCATGGAAAAAATATTTGCATGTAGAAATTTATGTGCTTTGCAAATCAATAATAGATATGAATTCAATAGTTAAGAATTATCTTACTATTGCAGATATCTCGGGAATACAGGCCCTGTAGTTACTGCCTAGCTATTTCCCAATGGATTTTATGTAGAATAAAGAATTCTCCATTGCCTTGTCAAATCATATCATCTACACAGACTCTTTGGCAGTGAATGATATGTGAGCATGGCAGTATTAATAACTGGGAGAAAAACATTCTTGGTTCTCATTTAAGATAATAAAGGTATGCTATCAAGCATACTCTCTTCCTTCTCTGTCTTAATGACACCATAAAACAGAGCATGGTTACATTTTAAGGAAAGTATTAGAAAATTTTAAAAACTCAGATTTTTGTAGTATTTAACACTGAATAATTATTCAAAATATCAAAACTTTCAGTATTTTGTAAATAAGGACACACCAAATTAAATCTATTTAGTACATTTTTTCCAAGGGAAATATTATCCCTTTGTGATTATTAAAACACAGCATTACTAATGTTTTTGATAACACAGACCTAAATTAAGTGAACACACAATCCATTGCTTTAAGTGGTAGTATTTTCAATTCTTAAGCAATTAACAATAGTTCATTTAAAAAGCAGTGCCTTTAAGGGCTATTTTTAAGCATTTCCCTTTTTTCTTTTTCTTTCTTTTGAAAAAGAGATGTGCTTTGATAAACTGTATAAACACATTATGTGTTATTAAACCTTAAAATTATATGCTTGGCAGATAGCATATAGTTCTCTCTAGGGTTTTATTGCAGTCTGTGGAACTTATTAGTTATGATTTCATTGCCAGTGGCAAAACACAGAATGTTCTATAAATTAAAACATTTGGCTATGGCTATGGGAAATTCTCCATGATGAACTGGAATTGGAGGTGGGGGTAGGAACCAAACTATTTTCATTCACAAAAGGAAAAAATTCAATGTGTACCGAATTTGTGCTTCAGGTTTGTTTATCTCAAGAACTGAACATTCTAAACAATGTGGGAATTGCAGTAATTGTAGAATCAGCGTGGATAAATTTACAAGTTAAATCACAATGTTTACGAAAGAATGTATAAAGCTATACACCTGCTTATACCAGATGCTGGTAATCAAGATAGTGGGGTACCAATTAAAAGGAATGAAAACTTGGCCTTTTTTTTTTTAAATTTTTATTTTTTCTGAGAGAGAGAGACAGCGTGAGCAGGGGAGGGTCAGAGAGAGAGGGAGACACAGAATCCGAAACAGGCTCCAGGCTCTGAGCTAGCTGTCAGCACAGAGCCCGATGCGGGACTCAAACCCATGAATCGTGAGAGCATGACCTGAGCCGAAGTCGGACGCTTAGCCGACTGAGCCATCCAGGCACCCCAAAACTTGGCCGTTCTTCATGTTGACTCCATGGTGCCAAATACTATTATTTATTTATTTATTTATTTATTTATTTATTTATTTATTTATTTATTTATTATTTTTTTATAGCAGGGACTTGCTTTTCCCNTTATTTTGTTTTGTTTTTTGCAAATTATAGAATTAAGGCTTATTTCTGAGGGGCAGGGACCAATTTTTGTTAGCCAATAAACTGATACAGAGAACTAAAGACAACCCAAAGAGAACTGACAAAGTAAAAATAAAAATAAAAAAGTGATTGATGGCAGTTGATATTTTAAAAGGTTAAAAATAGTTTTGAAAATAACTTTACTCTAGGATAAATTGTGATCAGTTGCACTCAGACTATAGTTGGTTTCATGTTATTTGACCCAAAGATTTTATAGAAATATGGATGCAGTTCTGTTACCTCTCTTGTCTGGCAGGAAATACTTAAGGTTTCAAAGGCAAATTATATCTAGTTAAGAAAAATAAACTTTAGGATTAAAACTTAGTTGTAGCAAGATCTATTTTCAATCAGAAAAAAATATTTTACCTTTTTTAATTCAGAATTCCACTTACAAAATTGATTTCCAGTCTACAAATAATGGTTTTGATTTTTGCACATTGTGAACTGAGACATAAAATATTCTACTGCCAAATCAGACTCATGTGAATCAGAGATCTTAGTCCATATCAAACTATCCCAATAAGTTAAAGGTTAAAAACCACAGGGCACAAGCAAACAGAAGTGGTGTGGGATCACTGATGCTTCTTCCCAGGTTCTATCCTGCTGCATTAGAATGCACTCCAACCCAGATTAACCTGTGAAAGCATTATTTTTAAATTTTTCTAAGTGTTTATTTATTTTTGAGAGACAGAGTATGTGTGTGTGTGGGGGGGAGGGGGTTGCAGAGAGAAAAGGAGACAGAACTCCAAATGGGCTCCAGGCTCAGTGCTGTCATTCCAGAACCCCATTGAGTAGCTTGAACTCTTTGAACTCTTGACCTGAGCCAATGTCAGATGCATAACCAAACTGAGCCACCCGGCCACCCCTAACCTGTGAGATCTTTAATAATGCATACTGCCACATAATTTACTCAGAGAAGAGTCATTTTCATCATGAAATCTCCCCATTTTATACTTAGTCACATAGCTTATGTGACATTCTTTAGGGACCCATGACGGTCCCTAGATTTGGGATTTGTAGATTTCAGGTTTGCTTACCATCAGCAATCCTACCCAAGCAGGGGCATCTTGGTTTATAGACAAGAGTTCATAGATGAGAGTTCTCCTGTCAGCAAATACCAAATTTTCCTTTACCAAGAGATCTATCATTTGCCTGTTTAGAAGAAGATTTGACTGTGTCAAGTTCTTTCTATCCTTGGGGCATTATCTATACTTCCTTTGCATCCAGGAAGAAAATGTAAAACAGAGCTTCCATTTAATCTTTTATTTCCCATAAGCAAACTATTATACTCATTTGAAATTGTTCATTTCAAGTTCACATACATTTTTGCATTCCTTGGAGCAAAAAAGACTTATAGTAATCCTGAGAAGTGACAGACAAGCTCATAGTATAAGGTGTATTGGTTATTGGCAAAATCCCTCCACCAAGTAACATTGTGGCACAGTGAATAACCCCAGTGGCTCAGAGAGCAGAAGAGGATTGCCTGTGGAAAGGACGTGGTGGCAGAACTCCCCTCCCCCAGGGGCAGGACTCCGCTGATGTAAAGCTATGAACCTATGAACCTCTATTAGCAATTTGCCAAAACATATGGGAGAAAAATTATATATGAGAGAAGGACACTTTGCTCTTTTTCAACCAAAATGTCATGGTCTAACTCATGATCTAAGAGATAATTTTGGTGGAGGTGGAATAATTGTTAACATTCATATATAACTTTGGAGTCATGATGCTGACTGAGAAAGATACTTGAATCATTTGAGTGGAGTGGTGATCACTGAAAACATCTGCCCCAAGGAAATCTGTAAGTTGTCCTGCACATGGAATATGTGGCATGTACCAAGAGAGCTTTTTAGTGTGGTTTTGAAATTAAAAGAGATAGTAAAGTCTGTGTATTAGAAATGGACTAAATTCCAGGTCCTGCTAACAAAAGAATATTTTTTAGCTTCCAGAGAGTTCAAGAGTTTGCTTTTCCATTCTCAAGTATGCATATTGTGAAAAATCCTCACACTAAGGTGGAAAATGGATAAAACAGAAACATTTCTTTATGACACTGATATTGTCAGGAAATTCTGTTTTTATAGTACATCCAAATGAATAGCTCAGGAATAAATACAGCATCTTAAAATGCTTGCACTTATCACTCTAGGGTCAATATATTATGTTTTTAATGTTGACAATTACATTTTAGCATTTTATTTTATTTTTTAAATTTTCATTACATTTTAAGGAGATAAGCAAATAGTGTGATCAATGACAATTTAACTCTTCCAAAAAGTTAATTATATTTTTTACTTTTGAGGAAAAAACTGAACATATATTATATGTATAGTATATAATATTCTTGATAGATACATACATATATATGTACAGTATATACATATATTAGGTGTATAGTAATTTGTTAATAGCAATTAGCTATGTATAAGTATATATATCTATGTATAATATATACATTATATATTATAATATATATATAATATGTATACTATATACGTATATGCCTACATATACATGTATGTATATACCAGACGTATGTGTACTATATGATACTAACAAATTACTATGCACCTAGCCCCTGCCACATACACTTATATCTCAGTTTCTGTGGGTCAAGAGTCCAGGCAAATCTTAGCTGGGCTCTACTTAAATCCTCAAAAAGCTGTAATCAGTCAGCTGTGTTCCTATCTGTAGGCTTGATGGGAAGAATCTGAGTATCATTTTATTCATGTTGTTGATGAAATGTATTTCCTTGTAGCTGGATGATTCAAATTCTGGCTGAGTATAATATGATACAAGATGACTGCTTACACTTTTTAAAAATAGTTTATACTGTTAGAACAGTTTTAGATTCACAAAACAATTAAGAGGAAGGTACAGAGATGTACCAAATACTCCTTACCCCCACACATGAATATCTTTCCCCATTATCAATGTTCCCCACCACAGTGGTACATTGGTTATGATCAATAAACCCACACTGATACATTATAATCAGCCAAAGTCAACAGTGCATATTAGAGTTCACTCAGTGAACCATGGGTTCCATGAGTTTGGACAAATGTATAATGATGTGTGCATCATTATAGTATTATACAGAGTATTTTCACTGTTCCAAACATTCTCAAGCCTCTTCCTATTCATCCTTCTCTCTTTTTGCCCCCAAATCCTGGAAATCAATGATTTTGTTTATTGTCTTTATAGTTTTGCCTTTTCCAGAAAATCATTTAGTTGGAATAATAGACTATTTAGCCTTTTCATATTGACTTCTTTCACTTAGCTATGTGAATTTAAGGTTCCTTCACGTAATTTTGTGGCTCAATGGTTCATTTCATTTTAGCTCTGGATAATATTCCATAGTCTGAGATTGCCACAGCTTATTTAACCATTCACCTACTGAAGGATATCTTTGTTGCTTCTAAGTTTCAGCAGTTATAAATAAAGCTGCTATAAATATTTGTGTGTAGCTTTTGTGTGGACATAAGTTTTCAACTAGTTTGTGTAAATAACCAGAAGAGTGATTGCTGGATCACATGATAAGAGTATGTTCAATTTTATAAAAAAACTTTAGAAGATAGTTATCTTCTAAAGAAGCTGTATCATTTTGCATTCCCACCAACAGTGGATGAGAATTACAGTTACCGCACATCTTTGGCAACATTTGGTATTGTCAATGTTTCAGATTTTGCCCACTTTAACAGGGGTAGTGGTATCCGGTTGTTTTAATTTGCATTTCCCTGATGACATATGATGTGGAGAATCTTTTCATATGGTAATTTGTAATCTGTATATATTCTTTGGTGAGGCAACTGTTAAGGTTTTGGCTCATTTTCTAATAGGATTGTTTGTTTTCCTACCGTTAACTTTTAAGAGTTCTTTGTATGTTTTGGATAAGTTATTTATCAAATGTGTCTTTTGTAAATATTTCTCCCAATACATGACTCTTTTTCTCATTGTTTTTGATATTGTCTTTCACAAAATAGAAGTTTTTAATTTTAATGAAGACCACCTTATCCATCATTTCTTTCATGAATTATGTATTTGGTAATAGACACATACAGTGTTTTTTAGTATTCTATCTAAAAAACAAATCACCTTTCCTGAGATCATCTAGGCTTTCTTACCATCCAAGAGTTTTTTACTTTTATATTTTGCATTAGGTCTTTGATCCATTTTTGGTTAATTTTTGTGAAGGGTTAAGGCTGGATTGATATTTTTGCATATGGAGGTTGAGTTGTTTCAACACCATTTGTTGAAAAAGACTATCTTTACGCTATTGTATTGCCTTTGCTTCTTTATCAAAGATTAGTTTTCTCTATTTATAGGGATTCATTTCTTGGCTTATTTCTGTTCCATCGATCTATTGTCTATATTTTCACCAATGCCCTGCTGTCCTGATTGTTGTAGCTTTATAGTAAGTCTTAAAGTCAGGTAGTGTCAGTCCTCCATTTTTGTCCTTTTTTCCCCCAATATTGTCCTGGCTATTCTGGATCTTCCACCTTTGCAAATAAACTTTACAATCTAGTCACTGATGTCTACAAAATGACTTGCTGGGATTTTGATTGAGTTTGCATTGAATCTAGAGATCAAGATAGGAACAACTAACGTCTTGAAAATATTTAAACTTCCTATCGAAGAACATAGAATATTTCTCATTTCTTTACTTTTTTGATTTCATTCATCCTAGTTTTGTAGTTTTTGGCACACCGGTCTTGTACATTTCTCTTTAGAGTATTTCATTTCAGGGGGGCATAATGTAAAAATTATTGTGCTTTGTTTTTTTTAATTTTTTAATGTTTACTTATTTTTTGAGAGAAAGACAGAGCATGAACAGGGGAAGAGTAGTGGAAAAGAGGGAGACACAAAATCCAAAGCAGGCTCCAGGCTCCAAGTTGTCAGCAAGGAACCCAATGTGGGGCTCGAACCAACAAACCATGAGATAATGACCTGAGCCAAAGTTGGACGCTTAAATAACTGAGCCACCCAGGTGCCCCTGTGCTTTTAATTTGAAGTTCCACATGTTCATTACTTGTTTTTAAGAAAATATTGACTTTTCTCTATAATCTTGTGTCTTGCAATCCTTTATGATTACTTATTAGATATAGGAGGGCTTTTTTGTCAATTTTTTCAGATTTTCTACATAAACTATCATGTCATCTGCAAACAAAGACAGATATATTTCTTCCTAGTACACATTAACCTTTAAAAACTCAGAGAAATTCTGCTAGAAATAAACAGAATTTTTTACATATTCATTATTTTTTAAATAGAAATGACCATGTCACATTAATATCTCATAGGTACATTTTTCATCTTATCCACATGACTAAAAATTTATTTTACAAATCTCTTAAATGTTTCCTCATCTTTAGCATTGCACCTATCATTTCTTCTTCCTCACTATTAAGAAAGTACATTTTACTTTATTTCATTTATTTTTCTCAAGATTTTTTTAAAAGTAATCTCTACACCCAAGATGGGGCTTGAACTCACAACCCTGAGATCAAGAGTCACATGCTCTACTGACTAAGCCAAAAAGGCACCCCAAGAAAACACTTATTTTAAAACTCACACTCGTATGTCCTATCACTCTCATTCTGAAGAATGGCAACAAGTGTAAGCACCTTGAACAGACCTATGTGATCTTTCATGACTTGTGTTATTCTACCTCTTCAGACTTTATTCTTTGTTCTGTTTCTCCCCCAGTAAGTGGTAATGGTTAGCTTTCTTCTTTCTTTCCCTTTTTCCTTTCTGAGCAGTCGAATACATTGCTCTGGGTGTGGGATCTACTGCTCTTCATCAGTCTTTGTGCCTTTCTACGTGTTTTCCTCAATCTCTCTAAATGTTGGTATATTACAAAGCTTCTTCTGGGCCAGAACTTCTTAAGTTACTTACATTTAGAGTACAAATAATATACTAGTCAAAACATACTATATTTTCACAGTCTCTCAACCATCCCTGATTCAAAGTCTCTGGATATGCTTAGTTTATATTCAGGGTGATGTTTTCTATCCAGGAAGGTCTACCCTAAAATGTTATCACCATATTCCTTATTAAATGTAAGGAGTTGTTGATGGACATTAAGCTAGACTCAGTAGTAATAACAAAGCACACTAAGCATTTTTTTTTCACTCAGCAGGGAATATTTAAGTGTATTTACAAAATATTTACAATACATGGAAAACAATAAATTTACATGTCATCTAATATGTAGTTATAAACTAAATTATTTATTTTAGTAGCATCCTTTATATATATGACATTTGAGTGATGCATCATTGAAAAGAATCATGACTTACACACACATCACAGAAGTATAAATTAAATTATGGGGGAAATAAAAATTATTTTGCAGACTAATCTCTGGCTACACCTAATATTATCAAATATATGCTTTCTTATTCCCTGGACATTCACCTTTGTATACAAATGCCCAAGAGAATGCCTTTTGCATAGTAGGTAATAAATAAATAAATAAATATAAATCAAATTAATAAATAAATGAATAATGAATGATTAAAGTTTTGAAAAACATAATGTTTCAAACCTCCTTTTGAGGCTTTTCTTCTCCACATCCTCAAAGACATAAATACAGCTTTTAGTGATTTTCAGCAAATTATGTCCTGATTAAATCTTCACTGATTTAGTTTCTGTTGATTGTAGTCTCTACATTTGAATTATTGCATGCAAATAAACTCAGCCTATTTATTATGAAGAGGATTTGTATTAGAAGTTGTCAGTTGAATCTTTAGGAAAACTGCATCTATCAGTCTCCCTGTTTCAAGTTTCTTCATGAATGAATATTAATATCAGACTTGGTTAGACTCAGAGGCACCATTACTGAATAAGTGGGAATTCTTTTTTAAAAAGAAAATATATCACAGTGTTTTTTTGTACAGGTCAGACAATGTGCTAATTACTTTTCCCGCATGGCTTCTTTAAATTCATACAACAACCATAGGAAGAAGAAAATCTCTCCTCATGACTGTGGAAACTGAGGCGTGGAGTTGTTAAATAAACAACATGTGTTTATAAGTTAGTGGGTAACTGACAGGATTTGAACCCAGGGAATCTCTTTTCAGAAGCTATGCTTTAAAGTATCATGCCATGTTTCCTCCCTCAGGGAAGAGACTTTATATTATTTTCCAAAGTAAATACAAGATCCTAGCATAGTGTCTGACACAGATAAGGTGTTCAAATAATTTGTTGCAACAGGATGCTTAATCTAAGGTGATGTCTGTTATAATAGCAAATACCAGGAATACAAACTCATTTTTCACAGTAGGAATGATGTAGAAATTGTGTACCAAATGACTTCAGATATTCTTTACAGCATCTTAGAGATGTATAAGATTCATCTAACTGAAAGAAAAAATGGAATGGGTTTATCATGAAACTTTTTAAGGCTAATGCCACTTAGACGGATTATGTAATATGCAAATTTAAATATTTGAAATGTACTTTAAAAATATATACTGCTATTATATGGGAAAGTAATGTAGATCTTTCACCCTGTAAATGGCTTTTCAAGGTATTTTGTGTGTGTGTGTGTGTGTGTGTGTGTGTGTCCTCCAAGGTGAAATATTCTGCTACCAGATGTTTATTTTTGTAGTATGCTCTTTTATTTTAATTTTTTATTGAAATAATTAACATATATTATCATATTCATATCAGGCATACAGTATACTGATTCAACAATTCTGTTTGTTACTCAGTGCTCATCAGTAGAAAAGCACTCTTAATCCCCTTTATCTCACTCACCCCTGCACCTATCTCCCCTCTAGCTACAACCAGTTTAATCTTTGATAGTCTCTTTTTTCTTTGTTTGCTAATTTTTCTTCAATTCTAAATATGAATGGAATCATTATAGTATTTGTTTTTCTCTGGCTGACTTATTTCACTTAGCATTCTACCCATTAGCATGTTGCTACAAATGGCAAGAGCTCATTCTTTATGGCTGAGCAGTCTGCCGTGCTGTATGCATCACCTCTTTATCCATACATCTATGGATGGACAAGGTTACTTCCATGTCATGGCTACTGTATAATGCTGCAATAAACATATATATTTTTTGAATTAGTGTTGAAAAAATTATTTTTAATTTTAAAATATTTGTCATTGCACATTTTATATAATCTATGCAACATATACAAGATTCAAAATATACACATCACCTATAAAATTTATATCAATGACCTCATTTAACGAAAACAAAAAACACTCAAAGGCAATCTAAACATTTCAATGCTTATCTTTATTCACTTTGTTTTACAAATTCAATAGACATATCATAACAACCTTAATTTACATACTTTTTTGGTCTAAAAATGGTAACTTCTTTTCAATGAAGTTTTCATTTTTTTATATTCTGTCCATAATATTACTAGCATTTTCCCCACAAATATGTGGAGCTCTTACATTCTGTTTTACCTTCTTTCCACAGGTCCATTTCAAACTGAATTATTATAATTACAGGCTTCACTTTGAATGCTCTAATTCCCATTTAAAATATGCCAACAAAGAGAATTACTCATTCTGCCCCAATTTTTTTCTGGGACCTGGGATACCAGTATTTAGTCATTATAAATCTTCAAGTACAGCATTAATAAAATTTATTTTTTCAATAGATATTTACATATTTATAAAGTAGATATATCCTTATTGAGGTATACAAAGTTGTTCCAGATTTGTACATAGTTCAAATATTTGTCCTTATAATACCGTGTATCATTTTAGATCACACAATTCTTTTATGTGAGGGGCTAAAGACACTCAACTTTTAAATAAAGATGATATTAAATGTTATTACTGATGTAGCAAATAGCAACTTGTTTATAAAAGATAATTTTGCTTACAGACATTAAACAACTACTATACTACAATTAATCTTGGAAGGCATTCATAAATACAATTATTTAAAATTAAATTTAAAGTAAGCAACTACTAGCCCCTAATACCTGCTTTCTAATGTTCTTTCTCTTGACTTACATTTTCCTCTGTTTGTCTTCATCATGATATTACATATGTTTATTTTTTAAAGGTAAGAAAAAATATAAGTTTTATCTGTGTTAAGTCATCAGTTTCATCAGAAAGTAACCCAAGAAGTAAAAATTACAAATATCTCTATACAGAACTATTTTTATTGGTAACAAAAGTATTTAAAATATGTAGAAACCATAGAAACAAATAAAAAAGAATAAAGTACCAATGCCTGCTATAACATGTGTGAACCTAATAAACATTATTCTGAGTGAAAAAAGTCAGTCATTAAAAAAAAAAACACATACTGTATTTTTCTATTTATGTGAATTATCCAAAAAAAGCATCTACAGAGACCATACGGATTATCGGTTGCCCGATGCTGATGGTGGTAATGGGATGTGGCTGTAAATGAGTATAACATTTCTTTTCAGGGTGATGGATATGTTCTAAAATTAGACTGTGGTATAGTTGTATAATTCTATAAATATATTGAAATTCAGTGAACTGTACATTTAAAATGTATCAGTTGTTATATTTAATTATATCTCAATAAAAGACATCAATCCCATCCCTCACTTCCCCTCCAAACCTTATAGAACAAAGGCATTAGTCACAAAGACTAATACTTGACAAATATCATTTTCTGTAAGCACAGGCCTTCTTCTTGACTCATGTTTGATCATATTCTCAGCTGGAAATGGTGACATTGAAATTATAGGTGAACACCTTGAAGCTATTGAGCAAAGAGATTGAATCTCAAAGGTTTTAAGGTGAAACCCAATATTTAATACAAAAAGTTAACTACCTGATGTTCTTAGAAAGCAGAAAACTATTTTAAAATTATTGCCCTTTTCTCTTTTTTATTGATGAAAAAAGTTTTAAAAATTCCATTGTCCTCAGCATCAATATGATAGTTGTGTTTCCTTATCTGTTGCCTGCAGAGAGCTCAGGATATAAGGGTAAATAGATGTGCTGATAGCGCATGATATTGTACAAAGATTGCATTCTACTATGTAGTTTGTCAAAATTCATATCCTATTTTTCCCAGAGAGGTAAATTAGTATAAACTCACTGAATTGGTGAATAGATAATGGAATGGACTAGTGAGTAACCAATGCAGCATCTGAAGTTGTGAAGGTAGCTAAAGACTTAATTTCTCAAACCAGGTGTCCCATGAATATAGACTGCTGGATCTGACTGTATGATAATTTGATTCTATAGTGAGAAAATTGCTCACCAAAGTGGGATGAATTATCTCTTTCCAAAATGCAAAGTTTCCAGTGCACTAATGTACTGGAAGTGATTATTTACCAAACGTCATTCAGATCCTTTGAAGTTAATCCAATTCACATGGTTAAAATGTGTATATCTAGAGACTATTTACATTGGGTAATACCATCTTTTCATGTTAGATTTATATTTAAAATATTTGTGTTAGTGGATTTTTGTAGCTGCTGTTTTACAACCACTGAACATATGCATAGTAAAAAATGAAAAATGTTAATAATTAGGTACACTTTATCTCTTAATACTTTTGAAATGAAATTTTACACCAGACTTTAAAAGTTAATAATTGCTATTCTGGCAGAAATAAAAGAAAGTAAAAAAAAAACATAAAAATGAAAAAGATCGTCCATGGAAAATATCTGGTTACTTGTTTCTCTATAAAATTTGCTAGTTGGGAGTGTCAATTGTGTTAATGGAGAGAGCAATTTTAAGCTGTAATCAGGATTAAGCCTCTATAAGACTCTTCATTTTTCTTTTCCATTTGATGACAATTTTCTGTAATTAGTATCAGTCCTTTTTTACATACACCAGTTGCCTTGATATTGCAAATAGAACATCATGCTGTAGCTTTAGGTAAGGAGTAAATTAAGAACAGATGAATTCTTAATAACAGTCTTCTCTTGCAAAATGTTCATGATTATAAAACAATATGAGTAAATAATTATTGAGGATGTGAAAATATAAGGAGAAAATTCATCTTTAAAAGGTTTGATTTTTCTGAAATTTCATTAATTTAATTTTATCTGGATCTGGTATTTGCATGGGAATGTCCAAGAATCTAAAAAATGCATTACAATATATAAGGTAGAATATATATATTCATCTGTCAATACATACATAAATATACACATTTTAATATTTGAAATAAGATTAAATTAGGCATTCACAATCAACTGAATTTTAATTTTAAATGGGTTATTAGTAATGAACATGTAAAACTATCTCTATTTTGTACAAGTACAATGAGTTACATAGTCAACCAATCGGAAGTTTTGAGGTTTTTGTTTTGTCACAGGAAGAAAAAACAATGAAACATATATCAAAATATTTCCAGTGGTTTTGTCCTGTAAGAAATTTTTTTAATATATATCCACTCATATTCATTTATTTTTAAATTAAATTATTTAAATTAAATATATTTAATAATTGTNAATTCTTTGTATCTTAAATAAATAATTAGTGATTCTAAAGTCTTTGGATGGATCTAAATGGTTTTTCATACTGGGAAACATAAATCTAGCTTTTAGTGAATAAATGGAATTAAAGTTATTAGCAAATTAACTATAACGAAAATACAACAAAACAATACAAACAAGAGGAAGAAGTGACATAAATAAGAAAATTATCATTTAATTCTAATTAACAGCCAGAATAGGAATATTCTGTCTCTCAATTTTCTTTTAGTAAAAAGGGGATAGTAACTCAGTCAACTAAAAAAAGTTATAAATTAGAGTAATAACCTTGCAATTCAAACAAGTACTCCTTGGAACTACAGAACAGAGTAATAAAATTCATAATGGGAGTGATAGTTTTCCAGAAAATTCAACCTTTCTTATTGCATGTTAATATGAATTAAAAATATTTCTTTTAGAAAAAAGAGTCACTTTTATAAAATGAAGACTTCATCTAAAAACCAAATCTTCCCTCCAGATACACAATGACTTCATTACTTTTATACTTAAAATTTAATGACTCCTAAAACATTGCTTATTATTATTTTCATTAAATAAGAATGATCACCCTGAGAACAAAGGTGTGACCAGGTTATTTCACCAAGTTCCCAAATAAGTGTTACTTTGTACAGTAACAAATCTTTAGAAAGTGAAGGTTCATATGAGTACAAGTAAATCTTTTATTAACTGAAGTTATACAATCCTTTTGGAAATGACGCTGATGATTCATCAGTCAAAAAAATCTTTCCTTCCTTCCTTCCTTCCTTCCTCCCTTCCTTCCTTCCTTTCTTCCTTTCCTTCTTTCCTTCTTTCCTTCTTTCCTTCTTTCTTTCTTTCTTTCTTTCTTTCTTTCTTTCTTTCTTTCTTTCTTTCATTTGTTTTATGCTGTCATCTGATCTAGAGCAAAACTTGCAAGGACTATACTTTAAAATTTTGTTTTACCAACATTTTGAAAATTCTGCCAGGTTTCTGTTTAAAGTATAAAGTGATTGTAAGTTTTTGTTTTTAGAATTCCAGAGGGACTACAAAAGGAAAAAAAAATTCTAAACCTTGTAGGCTTATAAAAAGTTGAAAGTTATGCAGGACTTCTATTTAGAGCAGAGTCAGTTGAGCAGTTTCAGGTTCCTGCGTGAGCTTAGTAGAAAAACAAAATATTGCTACTGCAGAAAAAAAGTTACTCTGTCACTTGGGACCACCAGGAGAATCTACTTACATTTGAAAGAATATCAAAGAAACAAAACCCAGAGTTGAAGCACAAACTGAACAAAAAACTAAATTTGTTTTTAAAAAGGAAATAAATAGGTGAGAGGAAATAATTTAACTACTGTGTTTTTATAATAAATACATACATGAAATAAAATGTTTGTATAAAGTTCACAAAATGTTTTTGGGGTTTTTTTTTCAGTTCAAATAAAGCCTATTTTAAGCAGAGAAATACATAGTGTGGAATAAGCTAAATATTGAAGTTGAATTCCAACACCTTTTAAAAAAATTAGATGGTATTTAGGAAGCATTTAAAAGCATCAAGTGTACTCATTATTAGATGCAAAGCTTTGTTGAATAAATGTTAAATCTGCTGTATAAATCAAGTTTGAATAAAATGTTTGTACATTCAGTTATACATTACCCTTTAAAAATAATTTCAAAGTACAACATTTAAATTTTAAGGCTTTACATTTAAAGTTCTGAAGTAGAACCAAAGATCGTAAAGGTCACATGTCCAACTTTTTAATTTCTCAGTTTTTTAAAAATCAAAGTGCATTTCCAGTGACCATGAGCTTTATTACTAAGTAAATGCTGTTTCAGTTTTGTGTACTGATACACTCATGTTTCATGAAAGAAATATTTACATTTCTATGTTTTTGTACCTATGGAGGAAGTTTTCAGAGTTAAGGGCCAACATTTCAAAGGAAATTGGAGTTAATAAAGGTATTTTAGTTCTCATTCACATGCATAGGAATAAATACTTTGTCTTACATTATTACTTCTCTTTCAAGATAGCATTTTGACATTTGCATTGTTTGGTTACCATGTTTCCAATAATCATTTTAAAGATTATTTCTTTTTTTTTTAGAAATTTTTTTTATATTTTTATTTATTTCTAGGAGAGAGAGAGAGAGAGAATGAGAAAGCGTGAGCAAGGGAGTGTCAAAGAGAGAGGGAGACACAGACTCTGAAACAGGCTCCAGGCTCTGAGCTGGCAGTCAGCACAGAGCCTGATGCGGGGCTCGAACCCACGAACCGCGAGATCATGACCTAAGCGAAAGTCGGAGGCTTAACCGACTAAGCCACCCAGTCGCCCCTTTAAAGATTATTTCTAAGTTCTAAGTTTGACTAGTTTCAATATCCATACTCCTTTTATATTACGGATTTTCCATTCATTAATTCTTTATTTTTTTACTATGCCAGTTGAGTAAGTCTATTAGTTTGCTAGGACTGCCGTAATGAAGTACCATAGACTGGGTATCTTAAACAACAGAATTTGTGGACTTAAAGATCTGGAGGCTAGGAGTTTGCAATCAAGGTGCTGGCAAGGTTGGTTTCTTCTGAGATTTGTAAAAAATGTGTTCTGTCTCTCTCCCAACTTCTGGTTATCTTCTGGAATGCTGGCATTCTTTGGTTTCGGATATATTGCTTCAATCTCTGTTCTCATCTTCACATGGTATTTTTCTTGTGTGTGTTGTTGTGTCCGAAGTTCCCTTTTTCATAAAGACACCAGTCATATAAGATTAGGGGTCTGCACTACTCTACTCTGACCTTGTCTTAACTAACTACATCTGTGATGGTCCCATTTTCAAATAAGGTCACATTCTCAGGTCTTAGGGGTTAAGGACTTCAAATATAAATTTTGAGGTGATGCAATTCATATTCACATATGACAAGTATATTTAAAAAAAAGAAACTATTGGTAGAGTAGTATAGGTGATATGTTTTCTAGCCATTTCCCAGATGAGAATGAATTTTAGTTCCTTCATATACACACACTAAAAATTTTCTGGTTGTAAAATTTTTGAATCATCCTTTAGACGAGAAAAAGTTGGGAATATATTCCCATTATGATCTAGTTTTCAGGCTTGACTAATTGTATTTCTTTCGTGGACATTTTGTTCCTCCCTATACTTGAAGACTTTTTTTAATCATAGATATTATTTTTTTAAATAAATTACCTGCCAAATAATAAACAAATTTAATCTCCAAGATCTGGTGGCATTAGTTGGGATGTTGGTTTTGCTATTGAAACAGATAACCATAGTTCACAAGAGTTTAAACATAGTTCACCAGAGTTATAAAAGTTTGCTGCTATTTTATTTTATTATTTTATTTTACTTTACTTATTTTATTCATGTAGAATTTCCTCTGTTATTAAAGATTTTTTCCATGAAGTCATGGGGGACCCAGACTTAATCTACCTTTTTGGTGATCACCCTCAATATCTAGCTTCCACCTGCTGGTATGAGATGCTTATTTCAGTTTTTTGCCCTTTTATCCCGATTCCAGCTACAGAAAGAAGAAATAGAAAGACATGGTTATTGGTGTTAAGAGCACTGACTAGAAATTGTACATACAATTTCTGGTTATAGGCCATAGAACAGAAGTTAGACATATAACCACACTTAGCTGCAGGTAATCTTGAGAAATATAGTCTCTCTTTGGGGAGCCATGTGCTCAACTAAAAAAAATTTTTTCTATTAACATAGAAGAAAAAGCATAGATATTGGAGCAAATAGTAGGCTCTGCTATAGTCTATACTTTTCTTCTCTTAGATATCTATTTGTGACTTTTTTCTCATGCACTAAAAATACTTGCCTCTCCCACACAGAGTCAACCTCAATATCTTATTCAGTTACTGTATCCTACTCAAAGTTACACTCTCTGGAAAATACGCAGTTCAACCTGGTAGGTGTGAATTTGGTTTATCATGGGCCAACAACCTCTAAACTAAAAGAAAAATGATCTTTCTCCCTCTCACCCTCCCCTACCGCCTCCAACACACAAACCCAATATGTAGTAGAACAAGAACATATCAACAAGAAGACTTTCAGAGCTGTAGCAAAACAAAGACTATTAGGCCTCAGCAGCTCCATCCCATCCAAGGAGGCTGCCCTGGTGCAAAGTGCAGTTTTTCTGTTGGAGATGTGGTAGGTTAGTGACAAAGAGCAATGGCGTCCATCTTAATGAAGTTGATGTGCATCTTGTCATGGATGTCTATCATCTGCAATATCTTCAGCAAGTGATTGAAAATGATTCCCTCATACACTTGCTCAGGCTCTATCTGCCTCATGCAGATGCTAGCCACCCTTTCGCACCCCATCTTCAATGGAGTGAGCAGAATCCTTCTCCTTGTGGCAATTTCTCAAGACCTCTTTGCCCACATTTTCGTATTCTTCCTGGATGATGTGGACTTTCCTGACTGAGTCATACATGCGGAACAGGAACCTCAGCTTTTCTTTCTGGCACAGCTTCACCTGCTCCTCCTTTATGGTGGTGTGGATGGGTCAGAAGTAGGACACGATGGCTCAGGAAGTGTTCAGTGCTGGTCTTGTGGGCCAGGACCCTTTGCCAAGGTTCCTGTTGTCAAAGAACATATGGTGGATTTTGGATCACATCTGATTAAGCTCTAGGGCAGGGACTTTGTTGAAGTCTTGCTTATGAATTGTGAGCTTGTCTCCACTTAGCTGCTTAAACTTTCACTTAAGCAGCTAGGTCTGTCTGATGAGAAGCCTGTATTACCCACAAACTTTCTCACTTCCTCAGACTCCTCCCATGGAGGGGGTCATGAGTAATGCATCCCTTGTAGGGCCTGGGATGGCATTGGTTCTGCAGCAGCTGATCAGACCTTGGGTGCAACATGGTGGAGACATCAGGTCCAGCTCTGGATTACAAGTCAAGCAGTTTAGGAAAGAGAAAGAAATACATTTTCCAACTCATAAAACAAAAAGTAAAACTGTCACTATTTGAGGATGACATGATATTACATAGACAAAACCCTAAAGATTCCATCATAAAAGTAATAAAAACTGTTAGACATCATTAAAAAACTCAGTAAAGTTGTAGGATGAACAATCAATATAAAAATGTTATGCTTCTACATACTAATAATGGACTATCAGAGGAATTAAAAAACAATTCTCTTTATAATTATATTGAAAAGTATAAAAGACCTAGGAATAAACTTAACCAAAGGAGGCAAAAGACCTGTACATTGAAAACTCTGAGACATTGATGGAAGACATTGAAGAAAACACAAATTAATGGAAAGATATTCTATGCTCATGGATTAGAGGAATCAATATTATTAAAATGTCTGTACTACTCAAAGTGATCTACAGATTCATTGCAACCTGTCTCAAAATTCCAAGGGCATTTCTTTCATAGAAATAGAACAATCCTGAAAATTGTATGAAACCACAAAAGACCCCAAAAAGCCATAGTAATCTTGAGAAACTGAAGGCATTCACTTCCTGATTTCAAACAATACTAAGATGTTACAGTGATCAAAAGAGTATGGTGTTGAAATAAAAACAGACACAGAGATCAATGGAAAAGAAAAGAAAGCAAAGAGATAAACCCGCTCATGTGTGGCCAATTAATTTACAGCAAAGGAACCAAGAACACAGAATGGTGAAAGGAAAGTCTCTGCAACAAATGGTGGTGGGAAAACTCAACAGCCACATGCCAAACAAGGAAATGTGATTACTATCTTATACTACGGACGAAAATAACCTGTAAATGGATTAAAGACTTGAACAAAGACCTAAAACCATAAAACTTCCACAAGAAAACATAGATGGCAAGCTCCATGAAATCAGTTTTAGCAATGATATTTTGGATTTGATACCAAAAGTAAGACAACAAAAGCAAAAATAAACAAGTGGGAGTGTACTAAACTAAAAAGATTCTGCCCGGCAAAGGAAATAAACAAAATAAAAAGCAACCTAATGAGTGGGAGAAAATATTTACAAATCATCTATCTGATAAGAGATTAATATTCAAAATACATAAAGACCCATTCAACTCAACGGCAAAAAAAGAAAAATCCCAAACAATCTGATTAAAAAAAGGGCAGAGAATCTGAATAGACATTTTTCCAAAGACGACATACAAACAGCTAGCAGATACAGGAAAATGTACTCAACCTCACTGATCATCAGGAAAATGTAAATCAAAAGCCCAACACACTTGTTAGGATGACTATTATCCAGAAGACAAATAATAACAAGTGTTAGTTAGAATGTAGAGAAAAAGGAACCCTCGTGCACTGTTGGTAAGAAACTGGTGCAGTCACTATGGAAAACAGAATGAAGTTTCCTCGAAAAATAAAAAAAATAGAACTATCATACAATCCAGCAATTTTGCTTCTGGTTTTTTATTCAAAAGAAATGAAAACACTAATTCAAAAGGATATATGCATTCCATGTTCATTTCAGCATTATTTACAATAGCCAAGATTTGCAAGCATCCTAAAGGTCCACTGATGGATGAATGGATAAAGAACATGTGGGGTGTATAATATATATTTACCCATAATAAAGAAGGAAATCTTGTCATTTGGGACAATATAGATGAAACTTAAGGGTATTATGCCAAGTGAAATAACTAAGACAGAGAAAAATACCATACAATCTCACATAAGTATAATCTAAAAAAAAAATTAGAAAAAATATAATAGATATAGAGAACAGATTGGTGATCGCCAGAGGCAGAGGTGGGAGACAAGCAAAATGAGAAAAGGGAGTCAAAAAGTACAACATTCCAGTTACAAAATTAATAAGGCCTGTGGATGTAATATACAGCATGGTGACTTAGTTAATAATACTGCACTGTATATTAGAAATTGCTAAGAGAAATAGATCTTAAAAGTTCTCACCATAAGAAAAAAGTTTGTAAGTTTGTGTGATGATGAATTTTAACAAGACTTATTGTGGTGATTATTCACTATATGTGCAGATATCAATTCATTGTGTTGCACATCTAAAACTAATATGTTATATGTCAAGTATATCTCAATAAAAATATTGGATATTGTGAAATGGGACAATAAACAAACCCTGAAAACTTCAGTAGCTTAGCATCATATACATATTTTTCTCTCATGGAAAGTCAAATACAGGTGTTCCTGGCCTAGGGCTTTCCCCCAGAGACACAGATCTGTAGATCCGGTTCATTTCATCTTATTCAGACTCCATAAAATGGGCCTCCATCAACACATGGCCTCCAACGTCACTTGGGAACAGTAACAAAAACCCAAAATCTTTGCAGTCAGAAAACTGAAGCATGGGAACATGTAAGTCTCCTTTTAAGATTGTGTTAAGTCAATATTTCTGCAAAATATTTCAGAAGTCAGAGATAAATTATGTGAAAGTGGAGATCCAGATATATTGTAACTGTTCAGCATAAGTAAATTCACCATTTTTCCTCAGAATATTACCCTGGATGATGTGACATACTGAACCTGTCTCAATGCTGACCACATTTGCCAGGTTGACCACATTCAGTTGACAGTTGGCCCCTGATAAACTAAATCCGGATCTGAAATTAATATCACATGATATAGATAATACACTTCGTAAAGAAGGTGAAGAGATAAGTAGCTTACAGTCAGAAATATTGATCAGAAAATGATAATACTGTATAAGTAATAATAAATTTTAAGTAAATATGAGAAATAAAAGCAGATTATCAATGGAGTAGTAAAGAATTTCTATGTTGAAACTTTGAAATAATTCACCCCTAAAAGGAAGATCTAAAAAATACTATTTTGGAATTAGACTGCTATAAGTTTTTATTTATAGATACTGTTCTCACTCAGAATGGAGACCTCCATGGCTTATTGTTTATAAATCATTTTGTTGTTTTTTTAATATTTTATAGCAGCATGGTTAGGCCTCACCTCCTGAGAGAAGCAAAACAGTATGAAACCTAACTAACAGCAAAGACTCTCTACCTGAATGGTCTCTTTCGCATCCAGGCTCTATCATGTCCTATTTTTGCAAACTTAGACACATTAGCCTCTCCATGAATGGGAATGGAGTGACTATTCTGCCCCAACCAGTCCATTATCAATTGTTCTCAGACCAGCTGATCAGTACTGAACTACTCTCAGAGGGGTGAGCTGGAGATTAGGAGTTGTTTCTTTTCTGTGTGTGCATGAAAGAATGAGCAATCTTTTTTTTTTTTTTAAGAAATTTGGGACTGCTGGAAGATAGGCTTCCTTTATTACTTTTACATTTATTTATTTTTGAGAGACAGAGAGAGACAGAGTGTGAGTGGAGGAGGGGCAGAGAGAGAAGACACAGAACCTGAAGCAGGCTCCAGGCTCTGAGCTGTCTGCACAGAGCCAGACTTGGGGGTTGAACCCACGAACCACGAGATCATATCTGAGCCAAAGTCAGACCCCAAGTGCCCCAAGAATGGGTAATCTTAAAGTGACAAGCAAATCCACAGTAATCATAGTCCAGAGGCTGACTTTAGGGGACACTGGTTTGAGAAATTATAAGAAGGAATTTCTTGTATTCCATTTGCAAGAGGGTAAATTACAAGAGGAAACTTCTTACATTCCCAAGCCTTTTGGGACTATTAGAAGTGGTGGGGACTCTCTGCCAACCACCTGAGGTCTGCCTGATGTTGGCTACCTAGCACCTGCTGAGGACAAGGTTTGCCATCTAAGACCATCTATTGACAAAAATTGCTAATGTATTTATTCACTTATTAATTTTAGAATACCACATATTTTCAAGTAATCTTGATATACTCATCAATTTTTATATATTTTTAAATGTTTAAGACCCTGGTGTTAGGAAGTTTTTTTTGTTTCTTGAGGGTGTTTTTTGTACATTTTCTCTAGCAGAAAAAATATGTTGATAGAAAACTTCTTTCATTTTTATTGATATTTTGTGTTTTTTTTTTACATAATAGGTGATATTTATGGAGGGCTTGCTATTTGTTGGAAATGTTTTCAGCACTTGAATGAGTTGCTTTATTTTCATGACAATAAAAGAATATTTTAATATTTATTTATTTTTGAGACAGTGCACAAACGGGGGAGGGGCACAGAGAGAGAGAGAGAGAGAGACAGAGACAGAGACAGAGACAGAGAGAGACAGAATCTGAAGGAAGCTTTAGGCTCTGAGCTGTCAGCACAGGGTCCGACGCGGGGCTCAGAATCACAAACCATGAGATCATGACCTGAGCCGAAGTCAGATGTTAAGTGACTGAGCCACCTAGGCGTCCTTCATGACAATTTTTTCAGTGAAATATCATTACCTTCTTTTGCTTGGTAGGTCCCTGGTCATAAAGTTATGAAGCAAAGATCATACTACCTCAGATATTTAAGCCATGAAGTATCCATACTTACCGTATGCCTGCCCCCATTAAAGAAAAGAGGAGCACCTGGGTGGCTTAGTCGGTTAAGAGTCTGACTTCAGCTTGGGTCATGATCTCACAGTTCATGGGTTGGAGTCCCACGTCAGGCTCTATGCTGGCAGCTCGGAGCCTGGAGCCTGCTTTGGATTCTGTGTCTCCCTCTGTCTCTGTCCCTCCCCAACTCGTGTTCTGTTTATCTCTGTCTCAATAATAAATAAACATAAATTAAAAAAAGAAAAGAAAAGGTGAAAAGGAAAGAGAAGAGAAGAGAAGAGAAAAAAACAGATAAATATTTCCCACCCCATAGTACAGAAGAAAGTGGTAGAGGGGTAGAATTGTGACATTGTAGTACCTTAGAGTTTAATTTTCTAATGGAATTCTAAGTTCCTCAAAAGAGCTGTCCAACTATATAAAACTGCACTTGAACTTTACTCAGAGAAGCTCCTGTGAGTGTTCTATTTACATGACTGTTTGTGTCTGACTCTGAGCCTTCTTGTAGTTTGGACATCCAAGAACTGCTGGAAAAATCAGAGGACACTAGGGATCCTTTGATAGGTGCTGCTGCTAAGAAGCCAATGCTATAAGAGGCTATTACCCCTGACACCAGTCCTAATGGTTGCTGCAGAAAGCCTCTGGGAGCTAATGACAACAGGCTAAGACCAAAACCAAAACTGCCATGTACATAAGTGGCAGTTACTATGGTGCTGGTGATGATTCCCGTAGTTTCCTGTGTTTTCAAACTTTTAGGAAGGGATCTTGGTATTAGATGCTGAGATTTTAGTTTTAATAAATTTTTTCATTGTGTTCTCATTTAGGTAACTTTTTCCATGATGTTGAATGTGAGGGGTGGGGACATTCTAGATTAACAGAAAAATAAGGGTTGGCAAATCATCAAATTGAGAAGCTTAATTTTTTTAATTGTTTTACCCAAAAGTAAGACCAGGCCTAGTACTACTTTCTTTTATTTCTAAATTGATATATAGCATTGACCCTCACAATGTTACAATGTATCAGTGGCAGGTTATGAAAAGATAATGGAATTTCTCTTTCAGAATATTGTTTTTATTTCAGAATATTCCTTGTATTTACTCATTTCACTTGACATTCTCCATGTATTACTTTATTATATGAAACTTTGATCTGCTCCATAATGAAAAGCATTCCCTCCCATAGAATCTGAATCAGATATATTGGGAAGAAGTTTGAATCTCTCACTGCTTATGGATTCAGAATTGGTCACAGTGATTTGAATCTTAAAAAAAAGTGTAAAGTAAATAGGGATTGGATTAACATTTCTTTTTTTAAATTTTTTAAATACTTACTTTTGAGAGAGAGAAGGACCGAGTGCTAATGTGGGAGGGGCAGGAAGAGAGGGAGACAGAATCTGAAACAGGTTCCAGGCTCTGAGCTGTCAGCACAGAGCCAAACTAGGGACTTGAACCTACGAGGCACATGCAAGATCATGACCTGAGCAGAAGTTGGACGCTCAACAAACTGAGCCACCCAGGTGCCCCTGGATTAACACTTCTTTATTCATTTGTTTATAAGTCATACATGTATTGAACACTTACTCTGTATTGGGGCATTTTGTTAGATGATGAACAGATGAAATATTTGTGTTCTCAAAGAGCTTGCAGTTTATTAGAAAAAACATGATTAGGGGCACCTGGCTGGCTCAGCTGGTTTAAGCGTCCGACTTCAGCTCAGGTCATAATCACATGGTTCGTAGGTTCAAGCCCCGCATCGGGCTCTGTGCTGGCGGCCAGTTCAGAGTCTGGAGCCTGTTAGATTCTGTATCTCCCTCTCTCTCTCTGACCCTCCCCTGCTCATGCTGTTTCTCTCTCTCAGAAGTAAACAAAACATTAAAAAAATTTATTTAATGAAAAGCATGATTAAGAAGTTTCAGAATAAGGAAATCAACATTAAAACATAAAAAACTGTACTGTACCTGATGGATACCTAAATGAGAGAACATTTAATTCTGCACCAGAGAAGAAGGGTTAAAAAAAAAATAGTACAGAGAAGATCCCATATAGTATATAATTTAAAATGTCAGCTTAAAAGTTAGTTTACTTATGTGGGCTTACACTTTTGAATATGAGAAATATAAATAAGAAAATGTGCTTAATTTGAAGGGCCAATCAGTGTAAGTTTATGAGTTAGATATAGAAAGCTGATTCATAGTGAGGAAAATGAGGAAACTCATTCATGGTGTTATTCCACAGGACTTTGGTCTATTATTAATTTTGTTAACATATCAGCATTTAGTCTTATTTTCTTCTTTAAAGTTCATATTTCTTATTCTTTTAGTTGTTTTAACATTTTCTATTTGATTTATTTATAGAATATTTTTTTCAAATTTTCATTTAAATTCTAGTTAGTTAACGTATAATGTAATATTGGTTTCAGGAGTAGAATTTAGTGATTCATCACTTGCATGTAACACCCAGTGTTTATTACAAGTGCCCTTCCTAATACTCATTACTTATTTAGCCCATCCCCCAACCATCTCCCCTCCAGCACCCCTCAGTTTGTCTATAGGTAAGAGTCTGCTTTATGGTTTGCCTTTTTTTCTCTTACCCCCTATGTCTATCTGTTTTGTTTCTTAAATTCCACATATGAGTGAAATCATATGGTATGATTTCACATACCTTTCTCTGACTGACTTATTTTGCTTACCATAATACACTCTAGCTCCATCCATGTCATTACAAACGGCAAGATTTCATTCATTTTGGTGGCTGAGTAAAATACCATTAAGTATATATATACCATTAAGTATGTGTATATATATATATATAGATACTATATATATATAGATACTATAGTATCTATATATATAGAGAGTATATATATATAGAGAGAGAGTATATATATATGTATATATATATGTATAGTATATATATGTATATATATATATACTAATGAATGGATGAATGAATGGAAAAAGATATATCACAACTTCTTTATCCATTCATGCGTCCATTCATTAGTTGATGGACATTTGTGCTGTTTCTTTTTTAAATATTTTTTAATGTTTTATTTATTTCTGAGAGAGAGAGAGAGTGAGCAGGGGAGGGTCAGAGAGAGAGGGAGATACAGAATCTGAAACAGGCAAAAAAAAAAAAAAAAGAATCTGAAACAGGCTCCAGGCTCTGAGCTACCTGTCAGCACAGAGCCGAATGTGGGGCTCGAACCCATGAACTGAAAGATCATGACCTGAGCTGAAGTTGGACAATTAACTGACTGAGCCACCCAGGCGTCCCCATTTGTGCTCCCTCTATAATTTGACTATGGTTGATAATGCTGCTATAAACATCAGGCTGTGTGTATTCCTTCAAATAAGTATTTTTGTATTCTTTGGGCAAATAGTACTGCAATTGCTAGATTGTAGGGTAGTTCTATTTTTAATTATTTGAGGAACCACCATACTGTTTTCCAGAGTAGGTAAACCCGTTTGCATTCCTACCAACAGTGTAAGAGGGTTCCCTTTTCTTTCCATTCTGGCCAACATCTGCTCTTTCCTAGGTTGTTAATTTTAACCATTCTTGCAGGTGTGAGGTGGTATCTCATTGTGATTTTGGTTTGTATTTCCCTGACAATGAGTGATGTTAAGCATCTTATCATGTATCTGTTGGCCATCTAGATGTCTTCTTTTGGAAGTGTCTATTCATGTCTTCTGCCCAGAAATTAACTGGATTATTTAGTTTTTTGGCTGTTGAGTTTGAGAAGTTCTTTAAAGATTTTGGATATTAACCCTTTATCAGATATGTCATTTGCAAATATACTCTCCCATTCTATAGGCTGCCTTTTAATTTTGTTGATTCATTCCTTCACTGTGCAGAAGTTACCTTGATGCAGTCTCAATAGTTCATATTTGCTTTTGTTTCCCTTGCCTTTGTTTTCCTTTTCACATCTTACTGGAGATGTGTCTACTAAGATGTTGATATGACTGAGGTCAAAGTAGTCGCTGCCTGTTTTCTCTTCTAGGATTTTGATGGCTTCCTTTCTCACATTTAGCTCTTTCATCCATTTTGAATTTATTTTTGTGTATGGTGTAAGAAAGGAATTTTGAGTATCATAAAGTTATATTTATTTACCCTGTTTTAATGTTATAGAGATTTTGAACATGTAGGTTGACATCATAAACAGTGTTGCAAATTTTTAGGTATTATTTATTTTCATAGGTTTCTGTCTTTTCTATATCTTTTGTTCATTCTAAGATTCTAAATACATGTATGTTAGACATTTTCACTGGGTATCCAGCTTATTTTTTTACCTGTTTTCTGTATTTTGCACCTCTGTGCTTTTGTCCATTATTTTCTAGTCCTCTAATATTTTCTTCGACTGTGTCTAATATGTTTTAAAGCCCATCTATGGAATTGACTGTGGTGCTTCTTTCAGCTTCTAAAATTTTGTCAAAATTACTTTGTTCACTGATAAAATAGATCCTGTTCACTTTATGTAAATTTTACTTTAATACAAGTTTTGTTAAAACTTAAGCCTATGGGAGTGCCTGGGTGACTCAGGCACATTTAACTGTCTGACTTCAGCTCAGGTCAAGATCTCATGGTCTGTGGGTTCAAAATCTGCATTGGGCTCTGTGCTGACAGCTCAGAGCCTGGAGCCTGCTTCAGATTCTGTGTTTCTCTCTCTCTCTCTCTCTCTCTCTCTGCCCTACTCCTGCTCATGCTCTGTTTCTCTTTCTCTCTCTCTCTCAAAAAAAATATATATATATTTATACATATATCAGCCCTATGATGATCTTTCCCTTATGAAAAAAAAAATTTAGTCATCGCTGAAACAAATGGCAGTATAAGGCTTTGAAATTATATTTTTGATAGGTAACTTTGTGGATTGTGTTGTACTAATATAGACAACATTTGTTAGCATTATTAGCATTTGTTAGCATTTCTAAACTTTCCGGGGTCATTATTACAATAGTCAGAAATTTGATTTTTAACCTCCAAAATTACATTGGACATTGTTGCATAAAATTTAAAGTCCTTTGTATTCTGTTTTATGTGTTTGGTACTTGATATGTAAAATATTCTTGGTAAATTTTATGTTATCTGATAGTATAATATTGAATACATTACTCTGTGTGTTAAATTTGAAAGTTTAATATGTACATAAGCAACACTTAATATATTTAAAATACTAACCTGAATGGATATGTCTCATTTACTTTTAGAATCTCTTTCTTTATATTTATGCATATACATATACATGTGCAGTATGCAGACACAATACCTATTTAATGAGGATATATAATGTTAATAGTTACTGGTATCCCCAGAATAACTTTTTTCTTTCTGTTCTCTTAGTAAGGAAAATTTGTTATCATGTGATTTATACACTATTGTTCTGATCCAACCTAACACATTTCTACCATTTAATTCTATGTATTTATTTCAACAAGTTTTCAATTCGAATAGTATGCTTCAAAAACCAAAGTATAAGGAAAGTAAAATTTATCAAGAATTAACCTAAGATGTATTATTTTACATTCCAATTCCCATTTCAATTCTATACAGTGATAGTAAGATAAACTTTAATTAAATTTGAAATCATATTCTCCTTCATTTATCTATCTGGATATCAGTTGCACCTATTAGACTGACACATTTACTCTATAAATGCTCCAGAAATTCAGGAATTTCCTCTGAAAGGACATTCAGAATGGAACATGTTGTCAATTTAAAAAAAATTTTTTTGAAAAATAATTTTTTGTGTCTCATTATTTCTTAAATGCTATGGAAAAATAAGTCACTTCTTTTCCCACCATGAAGAGATTACAATACAATTATGGAAATAAGACTGAAAGTGACAATAAAGTCAAAAAACTAATCCCAATAGGATTAGAATCTAATCAGTTTCATTGTGGTGTAATTGCACTTCTATATTGGAAGAGCAAAATAGTAATACCAAGTCATATATTATAAGTATTAAATATGTCTGTAAAGAAGTTGTTGGATTTAAAATTAGACCTTACATTTTGAAAGATAGTGAGGAATTTATAAACTCTGAATATGTAGAAGTCACATAAATCACAAAGATAAGACTTGGAGGGGACAGGACATGGAAGATAAAATAGTCCAGTTTTCTCATAGGTTAAAATCAGTAATCATTTTATAATCAAGTAGCAAAGTGACAAAAGTATCAATCTTAGAATGACAATTTAAAGATATAAAAGGTAGACACTAAATAAAATAATATAGTTGAAATCATCTAGTAGGCATTTCAAGCATTTACTAATATCTTGCTCACTTCTTGGTTCTTAAAGGAATGCTCTCTCCTTCCTAAGACTAAATTTATAGTTAAAGGGCTGTCAACAGAAATGACTGCTATCACTTCCAGGCTACCATATTGAATTCCAGATTCAGGATGTTACAAGCTCCCATTTCCCGTAGACTGTACCCTGATGCATTGTGTTGAGAGGTGGGTGCCGCAGGATTGAAGCAGCCTGGGATTCTGAGCTGCCACATAGAGAAGAGCTGCAGGAGAAATGCCCGGACTGGAGGGCACTTTGAACAAGAGGCAAATTTTGCTGTGATAAGTCACTGCCATGTTGTATTCTTTTTTATGGCAGTATAACCTAGTCTTTTCTGATGACACAAAATAAACAGTGGTTGGGGCATAAGTGGAAGAGGAAATATATTGAGCTTGTCTGAAGATTTAGATAACTAAATATACTGTCAAGAGTAGTAGCCATAAAGAAAACTGCTAGTAAATGTATTTACATTCCAAATTATCAGAAAAACAACACAAACTTCCATAAATGAAAATAAATAATGCTTACATTGTGAAAGATTAAAAGGAAGCAGTGGGAAAAAATAAATGACATAATCAACCAACCATACATATTGTTTAAATAAATGTAAATTGGCTTACTCCACCATTTAAAATAAAAGAGTCTCTATTAGTAGCAAAAACAAAGCCTAATAATATATTATGTACAAAATACACACATTAGGAAATAACCCAGGAAAGCCAATCTATAGAAAAGATAAAGTCATTCCAAGTATATGCAAATGAACAAAAACCAAAAGGTAGGGTTAGTAATTGTATATCAGAAAAACTTAAATTTAGGGTAAAAATAATTAAAGGAAAAGAATAACAGCATAATTTATAATGAAGATCAAAGAAAATATTTATTCACTCAATAATATAGTCATAGAGCTAAATCATCAAGAAACCCAGGGAGAAAAAGACAGAAACACAGTTGTAAACAGAAAAACTTAATTTTTCTCTTATATTAAATTAACTGATAAAACAAAAATAAAAACGATCTAAATAATATCATCAATATGTAGTATAATTTTTAAGTTTTTGTACACTGTATTATTTTTGAAAATGCCAAAATATGGCCATGCATAATATTACAAAACATTTAAATCAGCTTTGAAAAGGCAAAGTAATGAGGCCTACATCCTTTGATTCAATTTAAGAGAACACAAATTACATAGGAAAATTTGAAAAGTAATAATGTGCAAACCAAAAAACTGTGTGGATGTATATTCATATGTCTACATATATGTGTATTTTAAATGTCATAAAATTAACCCACTTCAAGTATACCATTCAATGCTCTTTAGTGGTATACTCACCACAAGTGAATTTTAGAACATTTTTAAGTCTCCCAAAAAAGATTCCTCATACCCATTTATAATCCATCCTCATTCCATCCTATTTCTATCTCCATGCCCAGGTAGATATCCAGGAGTCTACTTTTCATCTCGATAAAATTACCATTGTTGGACATTTTATATAAATGGAACCATGTAACATATAACCTTTTGTCTAGTTTCTTATACTTACAATATTTTCTGAAGTTAATCCATGATGTAGTATGGCTAGTAGTTGCTTCCTTTTCATTGCTGGGTGGTATTCTATTATATAGATAAGCTGCATTGTATTTATTTATATATCAATTGATGAACATTTAGGTTGTTTTCACTTTCTGACTGTTATGAATAATAGATGCTATGAATATTCATGAGCAAGTCTTTGTGTGAACTTATGCTTTCATATATCTTGGGAATGCTGAGACTTATGGTAATTTATGTTTAACTTGTTGAGAAACTGCTAAACTGTTTCCAAAGTGGCTGTACTATCTTACATTCTCCCAGAAATGTATGAAATGTTTTCTTCTTCTACATTGTCACCAGTGTTTGTTATTTTAAGTCCTACTTCCTTCCTAAAGCTTATCTAGTTAGTATGAAATAGTATCTCATTGTAGTTTTAATTTACAGTTCTCTCCTTATCATCTTGTCATGTACTTATTAGTTCTGATGTGTGCTTTTGTTCAACACCACGAAGCAATTAATACTGATATTATCTAACTGGAGATAGCATTAGATGCCATAGATTAAGGGTTCAGTCCTTTAATATGGCCCCTTGCCCCCACTTCAGAGGTCAAATGCAAGTCCAGGTTGTCACCTTTGTTTCTGATCAACCAGCTAGAGATAGAACATTCCCACGATCCTTTCCTCAGGTTCTATTAATTTGCTAGAGCAGTCAGAGAACTCACAGAAACATTTTACTCACTATCTTACTAGTTTATGAAAGGACATAACTTAGGAACAGCAAAATGAAAAATAAAAGATGCATAGGGCAAGTTACACTAAAAAGGTTGAAAGATAACTTTGGCTGCCTCCATTCCTACATCAAACTTTCTAGGTAGGTTCTTCTTTCTAGCTTGTCTCTTGGCTCAGATGGAAAACCCTGAGGACAAAACATCCCATGATGGGAACCAAAACTACTCTTCAAGCAATAAGTACTTCCCTGAGCCAGCCAGATCTGCCCTTGACTGACTCCACAACAACGATCTATTGATTTCTCCCTTTACTGTCTCTCTGTACATAGCCACCCACCTGTGCTGCACATTTTCCTTATATAAAGTTGGAAGTATATTCAGCCTTTTGGAGACAGTCTTTAGAGATGGTAATCTTCTGTCTTCCTAGTATTGGCCTCACAGAAATAAATTCCTGTCTTGTTTTACCATGTGCTCATTTCTCTGCCTTTGGATTTCATCAGTGCTAAGTGGTTAAATCTGGTCTGTTACAGACCCCTGGAACCAGGTGCTCCTGCACTCCTGCATTCTGGCTACAGGGAGAGGGGCTTCCATGTTCTCTGGGTACCCTACTCTCTCTACATAGGGATGCTATGTGTTCACCAACCTGCAAGCTCTCACATCTCATTCTTTTGGGTTTTTATAGTAGCTTCATTACATAGGCAAGGCTGATAAATTGAACTCAATTTCTAATCCATCTCCTCTCCTGGGAGATGGGTATGGGGGATGGGCCTGAACCCAGTAATCACATGGTTGGTTCCCCTGGCAACCAATCTCCATCCTCAGGAGTAGGTAACCTGACCAAAGATTTCAGAAACTCTGTTCCAGAAACTGGGAGTAAAAACAAATACATATTTCTTATTATAAATCACAACATTACCTAATAATATATTTTCTTTGGTGAAGTGTTTGTTCATTATGAGGTTTTATATATATACATATATATATATAATATGTTATATAGACAATATATCATATATACAAATAATATGTGTAACAATTATGTGTGCGTGTATATGTGTAAACAACATAATTGGAAATGGTTAAAATCTCCCACTCTAACTTATAGAATAAAGCTAAAGTTTTTTAGGAAGAAAACTTGTGGTCTAAGATATCCATTTAATGGAAAGAAAAGTGAAAATAGATGAGGTAATTATCCAACTCAATAAACTTGAAATTACCAAATTAGCATAGGAAAGACTGAAAAGAAACAATATGTGTAGAGTGAAATAAATAAGTAATAAATAAATTAGTAGACCTAATAAATCAATGATCTGTTTTAGGGGAAAAACAAAGCAATAATATTTATAAATTATTTTTTAAGCTAAACAAGTGAAAATCGAGAGCACACAAATACATGTCACTCACACTGATAACAGAAATAATCACAGATATAAGTGTGAAGAGTAAGGAAGATGACTCATTTTTAGAAATACCAAATAAAAGCTGTGCTGTCTAATTAACAATAGGTTTACAACCAATTGGAAATATGTACTCCCTTACCCCCCACACACACAGTGGAGTCCCAAACCTGTAGACACTTCACTTCCTGATTCTTACTCTCCTCTCCATTTTGTGGGCTTATTCTTGTGGGCTTTGCATTGAGCATTCTCCAAAGAGCAGGGAGGAGGGACTGAAAGTCTCTGAGTCACCTCAGGAAGTATATTTGTTCCAATCAGACTACTTTTTGCCTTACACCTCTGTAGTGCTCAACCAATGAGCAACCAGGGGAGGGACATACATGCTAGGAGATAAACTGTTTGCTGTGACTGCCTCAAGGGTGCCTGTCCTTCAGACACCTCTTCTTGCAAGTATGTTGGTTAAGGCCTCGCTTCACTGTGCTCCACATCTCTGTGTCCCTCCTTTGGGTCAATGGGCTTATTTCTCACACAGGCATGTTAACTAAGTCATGTGATACTAATTTTCTCCATTCTATGCCTGAGTGACACGTGATTTTTTTTTTCTTGGAAAATATAAACTCTCGCTATGATAGGGAAAAAGATAGGATAAAATAGGCAGAGAGGGAAAGATTAGGACTAGAGGTCTCAAGGTGGGGAAAAACAGCTATTTTAGAACAATGCTGGGAGTGTCTGACCACAGCAAACTCCTTCAGGCATAAGAATGTAACAGACACCACCTACTCCCCCTCAGGTTTCTCTCAAGCATTTGACAAAAGAACTAACTGAATATAAGTAGTAGACCATAAAATGTATGACCCACGGAGAATGATATGGCCATAGAGCACCTCTCATACAGTGGGAAACGAGCCAATCAGGAATGGACAACCCAGCACCTAGAGCTACCCAGCTAATAAGGGTAGGACCTGAGAAGGAACAAGGTGGGAAGGTAAGGGAGGGCTGACCAAAACCTTATAAAACAAAGACCCTTGCCTATAGTCACGGGCATTCACATTCAAGTGTCTCCTCTCTGTAAAGAGAGCTTTCATACTATTCTTCCTTTCTGCTTTTATACTTTAATAGACTTTTGCCTGCTGCTCAATTTGTGTCCACCTCTTCATTCCTCAAATCTTTGAGACAATGAACCTTGGGTACTGAGGTAGGTAATCCAGCAACACCACCACCAGTCACAGAACAGATAGATAATCTGAGCCATTAGAGGAATAGATTTGTTCAAAGAGCTATGCTCCAAAAATGGACTATTTTTTAGAGTAATTTGTTAAGAAACAGTTAATTTCAAAGCTATTTAAAATCCTCTGGAGCATAGAAGAAAAAGAGAACTTCCCAATTTTTTATGAAGGGGACCAAGTATTAACACCAAACAGTGATAAAAGAACACTCCATTTACTACATAGCCCCCCACTGGCCCCAAATAAATAAATAAATAAATAAATAAATAAAACAAAATGACTGCACACCAATTTCACCCATGAATATCAATTTAGAAACACATTAAAAACAACTTAGCATACATTATTCAGAAGCATATTAATCAACTGAGTTTTATTCCATACATGCACCTGTCCTGCTATCTTTCTGAACCTGACTGCTCAAGTACCAACATCTACAGCATTTTGGCATTAAATATTCTTTATTGATATTTGATGTTTATACACTGGTAGTCATGGAGTGTTCAAAATGCCCAGGTGACTCATAGGTGCCTTGAATCACTATTAGTCTTCAGTAAGTGACTTCATGGTCAATCGCTTATTCCCCAATTCTTTTGAGAAGTCTGAGGACTGTCCAGTGCTATATTCTCCATTGTGTTCTGCATTACAGTTCATCTCAGCTTTGTTTTGTATTTGTGAAAGCTAACAGACATTTTCCTGGACCAGAAACAATTGTTAGCTCCTTCAGTTCTACAATAAGTATTTGTTCTTGCATATAATTTATTTAACCACTTAGATGTAAAGTGATATCATTGCATTAAAAATGAACTCAAAACACCAATATAATATTTAAATGGAACATTTTCAAAATTTTAAGAATAAACAGACAAAGAAATTTTATTCAGTTAGTGGTCATGTCCAGATTAGGATATAGTAAAACTAGTACATCTAGAGTAGCAAACTACCAATCTTCATCTCTCTTACCTTAACTATATATAACGTTCATGTATCTCTCTTTCTATAGGGCTATTATCTAACTATTTCCTTAAATTTCCTTAAAATTCTACTTTCACATAAGAGTTAAAATGCCTTCCAGGATAAGCTATACATTCAGATTCCTTTCACTGGGCAATCAATAGCATCTGATTATTTTATGAATGGAGGTCAATGCCTGTCCTGATTAGGAGAAAAATACCACAGCTTCAGTACCAATACTTGATGATGTAATTAGAGGATAATGTATGGCTTTTATATGCATTTTCTGTTCTTATTAAGGGAAGGGATGAAACTAGAATAGGTGCTGCTGAAGGGCACTAAAAATACGGGGGTTCTCTCTGCCCTTGCCTGGACTAGCATAAAGAGGCTAGAGATCATGGTAGCCAAGGTGTTGGGGAGAGCACCTCATTAAAGATGGGCTTCCTAGAGAGACAGAAGGAACACTGTGGCTTTAGAGCAGTGAAGAAGCAAGTCCAGACTGACAGGAATTCACATACCTGAAGTCTGGAACAGTCAAACCAGCTTGAGGCCATCTATCACCATAGCAGTTAGTGGCTGCAGGAGCTGTTTGAACCCTAGTTTCCTGGAGAGAGTACAATACCAGAGTGACTACATCACAGAGCTTCTGACCCTGAGATCCAATAAGTAGATGTTCATAAAGCAAGGATCAAGAGGTTTGGTTCTCCCTGGGCATTTGGCTCTGAGGGCGGTCAGGCATTCATTAGAGAGATAAGGCTCAAGTTTGAGAGATAGGTCTTAAGTATTAGCAAGAGCCTATCTGAGGCCTCCTAAAGCAAAACAGCAGGCCACCCACCACAGTGGAGAGGGCTCACAAGGCACAGCTGTGGCAGTCATAGAAGGCTAGGACCAAGGAAGAAAATTATTATAAGCTTAGTGACTCCAAGAAAAAAAAAAAACTATACTAGGTGAGATAGTGTTAAACACTTATTCTTCCTATTCCTAAATATACGATTTGCCTGTTTTTTGACTGATTTGAGTAATATTTCATTTCTAGTATCTCTAAAGAATTAGCATGCAAATTTTAAAGTTTGTATTTTGAAAAACTTGAGTGTTAGAAAGGATTGTAGAGATAATATATTCCATCACATATCCATAAAAACCATTTCCAAATGAGAAATGTAACACTCTGGGAGATTTTCTAACTTGCCTACAGTCATGAGTGGTAATGAAAGAATTAATACTCATATTGCTGATTCCTAGCACAAACTTAGTCTCATTATTATGCAATATAAAGTCCTTCTGCTAACAAAGAGTTAATTTGCTAAATAAAATTTCTAGTTTATTTCTCTTTTGAAAAACATTAACAACTGATGGTTTGCTAATTTAAGCTGGTCAAAACATACATTCTTTAAAAAATAAAAGAAAAAGCTGCTTATGGATACTGTAGCTGCCCATAGATACCAACATCTCCTATATGATTATATAAAATGTATACAATTCCATGATACATGTATTGGTGATCTATCTATCTACCTAAATCTACTAAGCTGGATAAATGGATACAAAGATGTACAGATAGATATGGATATAAGTAATTTTATATGTAAGCATATAAGTGCACATACAGGGTTAGTACGTAACTATTCCTTGAAGATATAATTCATGGATATATAGTTAGTCCTTATTTCCTTATTGCTCTTTAGCTATAGCTATCTCTGCTAACTCGTTCAGCAGTTCCAAACCCATCCAGAAAGATGTCACCGGAAGTGACATCAAACACTGCTTGATCTAAAGCATCTGGATATAAAAGCCTCA
>NW_027527808.1:234298-250063 GCF_008692635.1 Crocuta crocuta
CATGTGGAAATAAAAGTCTCAGGGTATCTTTAATTTTTTTATTTAAAAAAAATTTTTTTAATGTTTATTTATTTTTGAGAGAGAGAGAAAGAGAGTGAGACAGAGTGCAAGCAGGGGAGGGGCAGGGAGAAAGGGAGACACAGAATCTGAAGCAGGCTCCAGACTCTGAGCTGTCAGCACAGAGCCTAACAGGGGCCTCAAACTCATGAACTGTGAGATCATGACCTGAGCTGAAGTCAGACACTTAACAAACTGAGCCACCCAGGCACTCCTGAAAGTCTCAGGGTATCTTTAATGTCTAAATGGAAATCTTGTTCCCTACCTGCTTATGGGTGAATCCATTCATATTATTAAATAAATCAACTTTTTTATGAAATATATGTATAGATAAATAGATACGGAGTGAAATCCTTTACTAGGAACATGAGAAAGGGAATGTCATTTGATTCTTGATAGGAGGTGAGAATTGTCACAGAAGGTACAAAATTTGCAATCCTACAGTTGACAAAGAAATGTTATGGGGTCATACCCCCTCACTCAGTATAATAGTTGAGAAAATGGCAACTCTACTTTCCACATTGCTTTTCTGACAAAGACTGCTTTAATTATTTTAATAGAAGCAACTTTGAAAATAGAAGACTGGTAAATTAAATTGTTTCTTTATATGTATCAACCAGAAGTTGACCAGTTTGAAAGTTTATCTCAACTACTTAGCAACCTATTTTTCCTACTTATTGGCATGACATTCTTTTTATTTTTATTTTACTTTGAGAACACTTAACATTAGATCTTACAACAGTGTTCTCTTGATGTATTAATTCATTGTTTAATTATCTTATTTATTTTTATATTTCAATTTTTTGTTTTATTAATTCTTTTTTTCCCCTTAGGCTTTGGAACAACACAGTGCTTGGCATATAATGTATAAAGTAAAACACATATGTATTGATTAAAAATATATAATTACTAAAAAACATTACATAATGAATGTGAAATTAAGTAAGTTATAAATGAAGCAAGTTTTTTAACTCATTTCCTTTGTAGAAATTATTCTGTTATCTAAGCCTTATCTAGGATCAGGAACCTGGGGCTAGGTCACAATAAAACCACTTTCTTTGGTTCTTAATTCTATAATTTTGCTAAGTTTCCTAATGGAAAAGTATAATAATAAAATAACCAAGGAATATATTAAAATAATAACTTTAAGAAACTTCCACTTTGGGCGGAAATAAAATAACATCTTCTCTAGTCCTCTTCTTCAGAACTTAAAAACTTGAACATGAGGCAACAAGTAGAAACAGGAAGCTGTATTATGGAAAGAAAAAGATGGACTAACTAAAGACAATGGGATTGAGGAATGAAAAGACAGTGAGCTCCCTGGTGGTTCTTTTTGTCTTGCCAAATAGCCAGGATGAGGCACCAGAGCTTGTGCCTGGAACCAGCAAAAGCTTCAGATGAAAAAGCACCTAAGAAAAACCTGCTCCATCTAGCCAAGGGAGAAGGAAATGAGTAGTCAGGTAAATTAGTAAACTTTTGGACAATATCTGCTTTGCTCCATCTAAGTACCAATGGAAAAACTCTCATCTCTGGTCCCCTGGTGTCAGGGGGATTGAACACAGAGTCAAATTTCTACCCCTGCCCCTTTATATAAACAGATACTGCTGTGATTACCCCCACCAGATTGTTCTTGGTCCAGACAAGCAAAAACCTGAACTTTCATCCATAAGGCAACAAGAAGGTAGAATAAGACAGTGGAAGTTGGTGCCAATCAGCACCTGCTTCTTCATTTCTTCCAGTGTCAGTGAGGCCCAGAGGCATGAAACCCCACCTGCACTGTCCTCCACCCTATCAGCAATGAACCAGTATGAGGGGACATGACATAGTGCTAGTGGGCACTCTGCTTTCCCTGATAGGGTAGTATTAGTGGGGATCACAAGGGAGCTGAATTTCTATGCCAATTCAATAGCAACAAGGTAATGCAATACCATGCTCTGTTTTTCAGGCCCAATAAGCAGAGGAACATCCATGTATGGGTTCACCACATCAAGACCTGTGTGCTAAAGCTAAATCAGGTGACTGCTAGCAAAAGAAGTTAAAAAGTTGAAATGGGTCCAGGATCTCACGAAATATCTTAGACCTCCAGAAAGCAATAAAAAATCAGAAATCATTCCATGAACCAAAGCAATCACAGCTTGAATGAGAAAACAAAAAACAATCAGTAGATACCTACATTGATATTAAACTCAGATACTGGAATTATTTGGCAAGTTTTAGAAGTAGCAATATGGGGCACTTGGGTCAGTTAAGCAACTGACTCTTGATTTTGACTCAGGTCATGATCACACAGTTTGTAGGTTCGAACCCCACATTTGGCTCTGCACTGACTGTGGAGCTTGCTTAGGATTCTCTCTCTCCCTCTTTCTCTGCCTTTCCCCATCTCATGAGCTCTCTCTCTTTCTCTCTCTCTCTCTCAATATAAATAAAGTTTTTTAAAAATTAAGAAAAAAGAAAGTAGCAATCATAAATTTGCTTCAGTGACCAGTTATGTACTCTTGTATATAGTAAGTGAAAAAATAGCAAATCTCAGCAAAAATGGAATGTAGTTTTTTTTAAAAAAAAGAAAAACTATGTAACTTGAAAAAAAGATAAATATTAAAAAATGAAATAAAATCTCATTAGACCACCTCAATAGTAGATTGGAGATGACAGGGGAAAGAATCATGAGCTTGATGATGGAACAATAGAAATTACCTAATCAGAACAGTAAAGAAAAAAAGAACTTTGGTGACCTGTGAACCAATATCAAAATATCTAATACACATGGTATCAGAATCCCAGAGGAGAGGAAAAAAGAGCATAGGGCTGAAAAATTGTTCATGAAACAATGGCTAAAAATTTTCAAAATTTTGGTTAGATTCAAGATGCTGTGTAAAACATAAGCAGAATAAACCGAGAGGACTCTGTGCTAAGACACATGATAATCAAATTTCTGGAAGCTAAAAGCAAAGAAAAAGTCATGAATGCAGCTAAAGAAAAATGACCATTAATTACCCAGAGGAAAACAAAGGTTTGAGTAACAGCAGGTTTCTGATCTGAAACTATGGAGCCAGATGGAAATATACATCATTTTTCAAATGCTAAAAGAAAAGAACTATCAATCCTGAATTCTATATTCAGCAAAAATATCTTCAGGAACGAATTCACTCTCACATGAAGGAAAACTACAAATTTGTCCTTAGCCTACATACTGTTAAAACAATGGTTAAAGGAAATTCTCCAAAAAGAAAGGAAAATAATAATTTTCACATTTAATTTGTACATCTTAGCTGAATTATAGGTTTATCAGTCTAACATTCCTAATGTTAGAGTTCGTTATGTGTTCATTCATTCACTTACCTACTATATAACAGATACATGATTATAAGGCCTTGCCAGGCACTAAGATAAGTACATGGAATACATTGCTAAATGTGATAGAACTGTCCATGCATACAGAGAACATAAGATTTGATGAGAAAAATTCACATAGTCATAAGGAGACATAGGTATGTGTATTTACAATTATTTTAAATTCTGTGAACATGTACAGGGATCATAAGGTTATACCTCCTCTAATGGATCAGATGGGAGGGCTTTCTGAGAACACATGATTTAAGATGATACTGGAAAAGGAAGGAGATAGCAGGGTTGGAGAAGGAGAGGGCAAGTAAAGGTGGAGAAAGAGCATTCAAGGTAAAGAGACGGAATGCAAATGACCCTGACATGGGAAGGAAGGAGTTTAGGGCCTTCTAAGAATTAAATGCCAGTGCAACTGGAATTTAGCGTATAATGGGCAAAATGAAACTTTTGACATCGACAGGACCTGAAAACCATGGAGTCCATTTTAAATACCGAGTCTTCTCTGTGAACAACATGAAGCTGCAGCAGCGTTTTAAATGGGAGGGTATTATGATCAAAATGCTGTCCTTAACGTAATTCTCATTGACCTAAATTATTTTCCTCTCAGGACTCCATAACAACTGTCCTCCCATGAATCAACCTCTCTCTCTCTCCTCTCTCTCTCTCTCTCTCCCTTCTAGATACTATACTGCCCTCTACATTACTACATCTGACTTGAAAACCAAATTCTGACCTGATAGTTTTATTGGCCTATATCTATCCCTTAACATCTGATCTGTAGATTAGATCAGTGTGGGGTTAATGTCTACTTACCAGAGTTAAGCTTCCAAGTAACTGGAGAGTAAGCTCCAGATCCTTCCATTTGAAAATAAATACAAAATAATGACGGTACTTCCGCTCAAAAAATTACTTTAAAATCTAAAGTAATATTTTATTAAATTATGATTATTTCTTGATAATCTGACAGCATGTTTTTTTTAAAAACTCCATCAACAAGGGGCTCCTAGGTGGCTAAGTTGTTAGGTGTCCAACTTTTCATTTTAGGTCAGGTCATGATCTCTCACTGTTGATGAGTTTGAGCCCTGCATCAGGCTCCATGATGACAGTGCAGGGTCTGCTTAGAATTTTCTCTCTCACCCTCTTTCTCTGCCCCTCCCCTGCTTGTGCTCTCTCTTTCTCTATTATTTTATTAATAAATAAATAAACTAAAAAAATTTCATAGACTTTCTTTAATGGACTTGTTTATCATTACCAATACATATTAAGGAGACATTTAAACATGGTTGCAGAAGTAATCTTTCAACAGATACTGATATAAAAGCATACAGAGAAGGTCACTTTTCAGAAAAATAATGAGATTTTTAAATACTATAGTTTTTATATGGTGGCTCTATAATAATTTTCATAATTCCTAAAATTAAATAACTTTTAAGTTAAAAAACAATAGCCCAATATAATATTAATAGCTTTTTGAAAAATGTCTACCATATCAGAAATATACCAAATCTATTATTTCTTTTTATTTTAGCAGCATCTCTATGTGATAGACATTCTATGCTTATTTTATTTTATTTCCAAATCTTTATTCATTTATTCTGAGATAGAGAGAGAGTTTGAACAGGGGTTGGGCAGAGAGAGAAAGAGAGAGAGAGGGAGAGAGGGAGAGAGAATCCCAAATAGGCTCCATGCTCAGCATGGCGCCCCATACAGGGTTTGATGTCAAGACCCTGAGATCATAACCTGAGCCGAAATCAAGAGTTGAATGCTTAACCAACTGAGCCACCCAGGTGCCCCTATGCTCAGTTGAAAATGAGCAAGCTGATACTCAGGGAGGTTTAGTTGTTTAAGATTACATAGCTGGTCAGTGGTGCAGCTTTGACAGAAACATAAGTTGGCTTGGAAACCCTGCTCTGGATGGTAGTTCACTAGAGTGAGATGTTAGGTTTTGGTATATATAATATGTTGACTATCTTATGTCACAATAAAATAACACTGACACGGAAATTCCAGTGAGCATAAGTACCGCTGAAGATGACATTCACACACCCTGAGTGCTATTTGACCACACACAAAGAATAACACTTTTGAGTTTTTAAATAAGCCTGGCTGTGAATTTTTCCATTTTGCTTTTTAAAGACTTGCATGTTCTTTGGGATAAATGTGATCAATCATAATGTTTGTTCCTCAGAATTAAGTAGTCCTTTATTCCCATAAAATTCATTGTATGTTTAAGAGATACTATAGATTATAGCTATAACTACAGTTATTAACCTTCTCGTTTTCCAGATTTTGCACACTATGAGTAATTTATTACTTGATTTTTATTATATGAACTCCAAGTTAATGAATCAAGTTTTATAATACAGTCTCTTTATGGATGTTGTTCTCCAAGTATAGGAATTTGGTATGTATTTAAAGGGTTGTTATCACTGTTATTATTGCTGCTGAAGACCAATCCAACATTCATTTGTGACCAATTATTTTATGCTAGAGCAGAGCAAAGGCCATTAAATAAAACAGATAATACAGTTCCTGGCCTCAATAAGGTAATGGTCTGATTCTAGTACATTGTGTAGACCAACAGTTACAGAAGGGGATTCTTTTGAATATCAACACTTAATAATGATCAGCTAAATTCTTAGTAATAGAACTGCTTAAAATTCTAATTTTCTGATTTTATTACAATATGAAGCAGAAGCAGTTTCCAGAGCTCTTTGTGAAATGAGATTTAGAGGGAAATACTGCTTTGTACTTATTACACTTGACATTCAATGCCTACCATCTAGTATCTCTTGATTTTTAACTTATGAATTTTGTTGTTTTCTGCCTTTAGTCTAATATCCTGAGATCCCACTGTATAATCTTTTTTTTAACTGCCTGTAGTTTTGTTTTCCTGATTCACTTTATGATACACAGGGCTGACCGTTTACAGGGTAGTCATCCCAATTCTTCAGGTGTCCGTGAATTATTCTCTGTTCTTATTCATACTTCCATCTCTACTTATCGGCTGACCAACAACCCAGTCACAATATAGGCAAACTAAATGTTAATACCTAACAGTGTTATCTGGTTTTTAATCATGATTGCATTTCTGGTTCCTGGAAAATCCTCCACTAGGTACCACTGCCTTTCCTCAATGCAAATGGAAAAATCCAACCCCATTAAAAATGAGAGAGAGATTTATTTTTCATTACAAAGCAAGGATTATTTGTCACTCAAAATAAGTTGATAGTAAAGAGTTCAAATTACAATGCCAAAACTTAAGAGATGACTTCCTTTTGATGCACGATTGGTACTGATTTGTGATGTACATTGAGAATAGTATTATCATTATCATAGTGTATATGATTATTGTAATATATTTTTATTTAAAAATCAGTTTATTAACTTATCAATGTGCACCGTAAAATTCAAATGTCTCAATAAGATTAATAGCTTAGTAGAGTAGAAAGAGCAAAGAAGTTGGAGTTTATTTTCATTATAAAATGAATTGATAATAGCTTTACAAATTTACAAAATTCATTACAATTTTCAAATTCATATGAAATTCTTTTGTAAAGCACAACAAAATTTTTAATGTAATTTAGCATCTGGTAATTGATTAAGCTTGTTGGGATAATTCTTAGGAGAAGAGAAATACTGTGATTATATTAAACAATTACACAGAAGTTATGCTTTTAGATTCGTTGCAAAAATATTATAGCTTCTTGATTTCTGTAGATGTCTAAACAGAGTTTATGAAACTCCCCCAGGGCTGAAATCATTGGTGTCACTTTGCTATTCTTGTGTCTACATTTACATTAGCTGTACTACCAGAAAGACATGGTTATTTATTTTTTTCTAAGTAGGTCAATAATAATATTTAGAGAATATAATGAACAGAATATATCTGGTACACCGAACATTAATTTCTCATTTTGACCATGATCTTAAATGCAATGCAAACACTGATGGGAGTTTAAGAATATGAGTGGATCACAGATGATGGGAGCGCTGGGAGAGCTAATACATTGGACCAATATGAGGGGGAGAAAGCTGTTCCTGCAAGTGAAATGCTAGAAAAGAGCTTGCAGTCATTCCATTTCGATGTAATAGCTGCCCAGCAGAAATACAAAGTGGAACTTGCTCAGCTAGAACAGCAGATAACACGGCTTGAAAGCGACTTTGCAGCGACCAGGAAACTTTGTAGTTACAAAGATCAGCTACACCCTTGAGATTGTGAGAAGCAGGGAAATAGATATCAGTTCAACAATCACATTGCTAATGATAGGGAGAGGGAACTGGAAACATACCACTTTGTACATTTTTCCTAAATTATTGAGAAATATATATTTTACCTTATATTTTGTGATTCCACCTTCTTCTTATTGTTTGTCTCTAAATCCCGGGGATCCCTTAAGTGTTGGTGATAGAAATGCCATAAAGTTTCATTTGGATAGAGCTTAAAACTAAATAAAACTGTAGTATTTATTAATTTACACCTGTAGATGGCTAGAAGGTAAATCTGCCAAAACTTTAAGCAAATCATTCCATATTCACTTTGTATATCAGAGGCAAAGCAAAGGACACGTATTTCCTAGTGAAGAAAATGACACATGTCTGACAGGTGAAATTAAAACCATCTATGCAATTCAGTTCACTAAGTGCTTATTATATAGCGAGGTATACAAGAATCTGTGCTAGATGCTGGCAACATGCAGATGGATAAATGAGGCAAAGCCCTTATCTTCCTGGAGCTCCTATCCTGGTAGTAGTTCACAGAGCGGACCCCTGTGATATACACAGGCTCCTACTGTGTAGTTCACCGAAAAATATAGTCCTTTTACAAAATATGTCATTTTCATTATTCATTAAGTTTTAAGAAATATTCACATGAAAGGCAATTACTTGAAATCAGATCAACAAGTATGTATTCTCTACGTCCCAGATTTTTCCGATTTCTAATTGTTTCAGCATATATTCATAAAGCATGAGTAATGAATTCTACTACCCTGGGCTTTTTAAACTCATATTATTTTATAAAATAGTGTTTTCTTTTTGATTCAGCTTATTGGTAGAACCTGCTCAGAATTGAAGAATAAAAGAATTGGCCATTGAGAGTTCTAAAACCCTTAAGTTTTCCATAGAAAAACAAGCAAACTAAACAACATAAGTCTTAGGTTTGTAAGAACTTTTGAAGTGCTTCATTATGCAAAATTACTTAAAGACATCAAGAGTAACAATACCAAGTCTTTGGGGGTTATTTTGGTTTTTTGGGTTTTTTTTTTTGGTCTGGTCTATGATTTATCAATTTGTTGGGGAAAAGCCATTGAGAATGGAATAGGCCTACATCCATACCTTTTATTAATAATGACAGAAGTGATGGAATGTTGAAATATATATCCATATGAAGATATCACATGCCATTTCCTAAGTTTTGTACACCTGAGAAAATATGTTAATATAAATAATTGTTGTGTTCAAATTATAGCCAAACATATCTGCAGGTTTTAAGCTGTCTAAAGTAATTCCACATTCTCAATGAATAATGTTTAACATTTGAACCAAAAACAGTTCGGCACGAATAATTAAAGGCTTAAGTTAAATACATAGACAGTCATTTAAATTTAGATCTGCAATAACATTTACTATTATTCTCCAAGGCTTTGACTGCTTGACAGAAACAAAGTACTCTGGGATTAATTTCAAGAAATGGTGCCAACTGTGCCGCAATTTGCTGTAATTAAGACATGAAAGAACACTAAATATTCAGATTAAAAGAAGCATGATGGAGCATGATAGAGAGTCAAGGTGTGGCAGGGAGCCAAAACAAAAAAAAAAAAAAAACACCCACCANTTTAATGTCTTTTTCTCACTCAAATTTAAAGCAGAAACACGACGTGTTATAAAGATAATAAAACTGAAAAAGAAGGTGACAAACATTGTATTCTTATGAAGCTAATTAGTTTAAGTGGTGTGGAGAAGTCATTAGGAGGGTATCATAATTACCTTTATGGTGTAGGGATTTCCCTGTGTGTCACATCAGTTTGCTTTAGAGCTAAATGAAAGAGGTATATAGGTGTTAACTCCAAGAGATCAAATACACTTTTTGTATTCATTAAATTTTTCTTCATATTTTAAAGAGAAAGAATTCGTTTTGATCCAACTAGTCTCCTTTTTAATTCCCTAAGAATTATGGGAAGTATTTTCTTTAGCCTTTGAACTTTTGCGTATTGATTAACACTACATTTAAGCTAATGGTGACTCTTCTTTCCAACTGACTTTTTTTTTTTAAGAGCGTCCCTTTAAGGTTTGATTCTAAAAGAGATGTGGATACTTGACCCAGTTGCTAATGAGGGGCTGTATAATCTCCAGTACCCTATAGCTCAAAATAGCAGGATGCAGTATAAAAAGTACATCAGAAGAGGCACTATTGGAATGCTTTTTGTCTTCACAGGCAATACGCAAAAAGATAGGACTTTCTAAGAAAGTCAGAAGCTGGTCTCCTGCAGGTACAGGAAGCCATCAAAGTCAAAGTGGGTAAGGTGATGAGCCTCGACAGTGTGGTCAGGAGACTGAAAGCAAGCCGGGATATACAGGAGGAAAGCATCCGAAAGAGCAATCTTTGTCATTAGATCAGGTCTGCAGCAGCCAGATGGGGGCCTGCAGAATCTGCATAGAACAGGGCTTTGTGAGAGGGACCAGTGTACCCCAATTTGTGAGCTTCAGCAGAATGTAATCTGTTCTAGTCTGATAAAAGAGAATTGCGCTTTACAGATGTGTGATTAGGGCCTCCAGATAGGAAATGTGGAGCATCTTCGAGCTTTAAGGAAGATGCTGTAAAGAGTCACCGTCTTCAAGAGAACCCTAAAAACAAAACTGAGTTGTTTCTACACCCAGAGATATTTGCAGAAAATTCCTAATGCCTTTCGGATACAGACTATGTATCTTAGCCCTTTTCCTGATATTGCAAATCTTCATTTAGGGGGAAAAAAACTTGAAATAAAGGGTTTAATATACACTGCTTGTGAACAATTCAAGTTGATTCTCAGTCTAGAATTTGACCATTCTAGTAAAAAAAAAAAGTAGTTGAAGAGGAATCAAAGTATTTCACATCCACTAGTATTTACATGACTTACATAAGGTAGAAATACAAGAATTCATTTCATAGCATAAATAATCAATATCACTTTTAATCTGTGGTACATAATAATCACACAACACTGAATCTCTCTAAAGTCCCTATATTTGTTAAGGGTTTTGTTGTTGTTGTTCTATACCAGTAAGTACTATGAAGCTATGAACATTATTATCATTATTACTTTTGAGCTTATTTGTCTCAACTTTGTGGTAGAATACTTTTATGAAATAAAATATTAATGAAGTTACTGAGCACATAATAGACAGCGTTTGTCAACCCCTTAATTTTTCCTTCCACTATTCACAACATTGCTAGATACGTGTTTCTGGATAAAACCCCCTAGAGGTCTCCTGCAAATTCTTTTTCAATACAACCAGATCATTGCAGATAATTGTATTACACAGAGTATCGATCCAAAATCGTTGTGCACCGGAAACATCTGAAAAAACATGATTATAGCTTTCTGTTTATTGTTCGTACATCATATAAGCAGGCTTTTGTGTGAATCACCTGTAAAAAAGGCAAGGTGGAAACATCAGAGAAATTACCTCTTTACAAGAATCTATTGATCACTTTAAATCAAAGAAGTATGTTTGACATAAGATTACCTGCCAGTTTGAACATTAGGTACACTATGTTATAGCCTGGGGCAGTTGTAAGTCTGACAAAGGGATTGTAAATAAAGCATGCAGCTGCGAGCGCCTCTGGCTTGGGATCAACTCAGGCTCAAGTCCAAAGCATAGGTAAACTTAAAATAATTTACCCCCTTTAACCAGCACATAATGAATTAGAGTAGACTCTTAGGAGAACCGTGAGGCATAAATCTCTTAGTCATTTCAAAATCGGCAAACTTCATAGAAAATTCACATCATGCATCGTTGACAAAAGGTCTCTTTTGTGTATGTGCCACAAGGTGACCCAAGTAGTCTTGAAGACAGTCTATTGGTACAGGTAGAATCTTCAAAAAAGAAACTTCCTGCAGCGTTCTTATATCCATAATCATTTATATGTAGCTTGATCGCTCAGATCCTTTTAACCTAAAGACCACTAACTTCTCTATGTCGATGTCTAAAAATTCTCGCCAAAACTCATTTAAAAAAGTTTCGGTGTGTTTTTTTTTCTTAAGAAATATGTATTGTGATAGGTGAAAAAGCATACAATAAAATACTATACCCAAATCAGTTTTGCAACTACATTAACAGTGCTAAAAAACATATCACTGCAAAAATATCAATTGCTTTCATATGATTATATTTTTATTTTGTCAAGAGCAGAGAGGGCCATGGTGCTTTTACATATTTTTTGAGCTTGGAGGGGTTTTTTTAGAAAGCACACTCATTGTAAGTTCTTTATTGGATTCCCCCCCCCCCCACACACACACACAGACACACTTTAACATGTGTTGAAATTATTAAACATTTAACTCATTTGTTCAGAGAGATTTCGATGTATTTGGAATTTAATAAAGATGAGCTCTGGGTGATGCATTCTTCCTTGTTAAATATTTAGCTGTTTGCATTAGCCCTGTGGTTTCCTGAGGCACAAATTTAAACTGTTAATATATAGCAGGTTTAAGCTATAAAAATAGTAGATGCTGTAATTTCTTCTGGGGCAAAACTGGTCAGTTTGAACACTTGCAAAAAAACAAAGTGAACATGCATGCACATATTTATTAAAATATAAGCAGTCAGTTGCTCAAAATCTATAAAGAGAAACTGAGAATCAGATATTCTTAGATCTAATTTATAAGGGAGTCATCATTCAACTTCAAAGATGAGTGATAAATGTAGAATATTTATATAGAGTATCTTCTTTACGAGGTTGCCTGTAAAAGATACCTCTGATGTCAGACTGTAATACCTTGGTTTCTAACTTTATTGAAGCTTAGTATAAACATCATTTTTTGGACATAAAATGAGAATCATTAAAAGCAAAGATGCTCTTTTTTTTTATACAAATATGGCCCTCTCCATTTCTATTTATATTGATTTGGGGATCTTAAAAGGATTTTTTCCTTTTTTTTCAGTTTGGATTATAAGATTGAAATGACTGATTTTCATAAAATATCATGATCTTTAATGCAATGAGATTTGAAGTGCTGTGAGATTTAAAAATACCTCCAGAAATGCACTATATAACATAAAGTATATAAATTTATATCAAAACATGATTAACGAAATAAATAACATTTACATCTGATGGCATGCATTTGAGGTAATTAGGGGAAAAAAGCAGATAAATACTATTATAAAGGGGAAATAGTCTAACACAATGTACAGATATATATCTCTAGGAATACGGTCAACAAAGAACAAAGGAAAAATGTCTTTGTCTTAAATCACTTATTTTTTGAGAGCTTGAAGCATACTGCCTAGTTTGCTTTGGTCTAATGAAAGACTGCCATCTATTGGATGACCTTGAAAAAGTGCTTAAATTTCATAAATATTATACATGAAAATAAATCAGTGAAGGGCCATCATTTTGGCATAATTTATAACATATCAGTCTTTGTCTGTGTGAATATATATAAATATATCTGAGGCCTCTGCTAAAGAAAGAAAAAGAATACTATGTGTTAATGTTATTCCATTTAAAACACTTATGTCACAACAAAAATCTCCCAATTAAAGTCAGCAAGTTGTTGTCTGATTAAGACCTCTAATTTTTGAATTCAAATGTTTTATAAACTTGAGATTACTGACATGCATCTCGTATTCCTTCATACATACCTTTGTTTACTTGTGTGTTAAATAAAGGAATCTGAAAACTGAATGCATGAGCTTATATTTTGACAAGAAGGATCTGTTTAAATCTTCCTCAAAGTTGCATCGCATAAAATTTAAACCAAAAACAAAAGAAAAAAAAACATATTAGCTTGGTGTTTTAAAAGGCAATGTTCTTGTTTTATCTTTCAGCCCAAGAACTTGCCAGTCAAGATGAAAAACTTCTTCTAATGGAATCCAGCTTGAAAGCTACTCAAGAGCAGCTAACTGAGCAAATAGCAGAAACAGTTCGCCAAGAACAGAACAGTAGAAAACCCCAGGCAGAGCTGAAGACAGTGACAGAAGGGATTATTGCTTCTGAAGAAGAAAAAAATGATTACAAGTGAGTTGCTTTTTAGTATTTCAGAAAGTTTTACTTTACATACTAAAATCAAGTCAATCCTTTGACTATAGTTGCTTAATATTTAACTCTCTCTGTCTTACAATAAGGTATGTGTAAATGTGCTAGCTTGTTCAATAAATTGTTCATTCCAAAATAGATAGACTTTAAATTTGCATTGTGTCTTGACTGAAGTGGGACATGCTGAACAGTGTGACCGTCCTATTCCGATTCTAAATAATGACGTGGCGGTCAACTTTCTTGTTAACTATCAAGAAATGTTCAAGGTAAGAAGCAAGAGAAAGAATACACTGTGTTTCTGTAGCACCTATCTGCCAATGGTATTCTCATCTTTCTCCTTTTGGAGTCCAAAGGTTACATATGGCTCTTGTTGCCTTTCTTTTTTGTTAAAGTAGCAGCTCTAAGCAAGACACTATTAAATTGAGAGACATTTAGAGTAGAGTTTTTGGTCAGACCACTGAGGCATGTAAGAAACTATGAAGAAAAGTAATAAAGATCTATGCTGCTTCGAAACATTCATGAAAATTGTTTTAGTGAAACATCTCCAGTAGTTAATTTCTGCTTTCATCATCTAAATCTGTATGTGATTATTATGCTTAATGCTATGTTTTCAGTTTTTATCATTTACTTCTCAAATAAACGTTAGTCTCTTTTTTGAGTGTTCCGATAATTAGGTATCCTATCCTCTCTGCCTTTTGCTTGTTTTTTTAAGGGTTTTTTATTTTTTAGAAATAATTTTTTTAAAAGTAGCATAGCCCAGATGAACCTCTCTCTCCCTCTCTTACTCTCTCCCATCCCCCTCCTCTCTCTCTCTCTCTCTCTCTGTCTCTGTCTCTCTCTGTATTTGTCAAGAATTACACTTTGCTCACTGAACACTGGTTAAATTGAGTAATCACAGTTAGATAAAACACACATACCTAAACTGTTTTTTTCCTCTCTCCTGTCATTCACCCTTTGAACACAATCCTGAGGCCAGAACTAAAAAGGCATTTGATATTAACTAATCTTTGGAAGCCAAATTCTAAACTTTCATTACTTACTGTATATCTTAATATATCTATCAATAGGAAATCAAAATATTGCATATGATGAATGTTGAAATTTATTTTCTGATTTACAGTTTATAAAGCTAATAATGCTAAAATATAAAAGTAAAATTTTTGAAATTTATTCATGAGGAATTTATTTCTGTGTTTTAATCCAATGATTTAATATTGGAAAGCACTACAAATAATTTTACAATCTAGGATGACATTTTACAGGCTTCTAAATAAAATTAAACACTCAGATAAACCCTGTTTGCCATTAATGTACCTTTAGTCAGCTGCCAGAACTCAGACAACAAAAAGCCACATTTTACAGATATTAAAAGGTAGAAATTGGTACCAAGAATTAAAAGCATATTGGGCAGGGTTTCTTTGGGAATGGCTGTAGTAATGTACTATTGTTATAAATATTATGGTCTTTTAAAAAGCTGGAATATATTAGAAGAATAATATATTTAAGATATATTTAGATAACAAGAAATAAATAAAAATGTTTGTGAACACTAATATAAAGCTAATGGTAGTGGCACATGTTAACTTAATGTTATTAAAATGATGCCAACATTTTTCTACAGTTAAATGCCACTATAAGGCGTATTATTCAGTACACTCACAAAAAAATATAATTTTGATCTGAAAACTGGCATGCAAAGATCTGCTTCCAATCTTGGATTTTTAGAAGTAAATAAACCAGGAAGTGATTCGTCCAGTTAAATAACAATCAAAGACTTAACTTAAGATCTGTATACTTGATCTATATGTATCTATTTTATTTTCCAATACAGCTTCATCATGAAATTAAGTACACTATTCTCTCTCACTGTGAAATTGTTGGAAGGTATACAAATATCACCTCAAAGAGTAGTTAAAATTACAACAGTATTTTTTGGCCTATTTGCAATGGTTTCAGCAATTAAATATCTTGGAAGTCAAAAAATTATAGATATTATTATGACATGTTACAAAAACCTGTTGTTGAATTTAAAGAGGCTGATACATGACCATAATCAAACCAATGATTATTTCTTAAGGGAAACTAGTTCACCTTTTTTTTTTTTTTTTTTATTTTTTCGCTAA
>NW_027527808.1:250132-412828 GCF_008692635.1 Crocuta crocuta
GTCAATATACATTGCCACAGGGTATGCCTACATGCTAGATATGTCTTAATGTGAAACAACATATTACTGTTTAAATGTAAAATAAAATCAAAGCCTCTCTGGCCTCATCAAAATAAAAAGTCCTAACTTAGTTTATTGATTTTTATTGTTTTCTCCACTCAATCCACAGGTGGCATGAATTGGTCAGATTTATTAATTGATTTGGTACTGGGCAGTGTCAGACCAAACAGACTGACAGTATTCACCAGTCAGAAGAAACAAAAGCCACATCAGGTGTCATATAGCATGAAATATTCTAGTGAATTCTCTTAACCACTCATTTCTTTATTTGGAAAAGTCTTTGGATTTTTGACTCAGTGATGCAAGGTGAAATGTATAGAAAGTTAAGGTCAAAGACCTGAGTAGTTTCTAGAGTTTGCAATCATGGTTGAATTTTGCTATACAGAGCAGAGGATCTCACTAGAATGAAACACTCTGGGTCTTTTTTTTTTTTTTTTTTTTTTTTACAAAAAGGAGAAACTCACTTGACAAATCATGACTTTATTTTGTTTTACAAAAATAGGAAAAAATGAAAACCTGAAAAATAATTTTTGAAATGTGCTGATATAAGTCATAAAAGCAATAACTAGACTGTATATTTTAAGAGACCTGTTACAATTTGAAATATATGTCAGGTTTCCACATTCATCTTTCTAATAGTCATAATGTATCCAAGCGACTTTTTGATCAGTAATTATCTCAAAACGATTTCCTTCATTCATTTAATTGGAATAGTCGTTCAGAAGTAGCCAGGTTCCAATGCCATATGACCAAAATCTATTACTAGATTAAGTCATTTTTTAACTAAATGTGAAACAGTTAAAAAAAAAAAGTCGTAAAACATTTGGCAATCAAAGGGAAGATTGTTTTTAACATTAAAATGTGACTTGTAAGTTATTGGTTCCATAAAGTTGAATTTTTAAAAGAGCATATAGGATTTAGATTTTCTTTTTCTCCTCTCTTTTTGAACTAAATGTAGAGAACACATACCATATACTCAGTATAAGCCTGTTACACTTGAAAGATTTGTTCTGAATGTCCAGTGGGAACTTGGAAATCGTAATAATTTGTAGTATCGATTGAGTGAAGCTATGCAGCTGGGGCCTCCGGTGAATAGACAGGAATAGACATTTTATTGATTAACTTTTACAGTCATATTTTCAAGACTCCGCTGCAACATAATTTTCACTTCCCAGCTTTGTGTTGCTGCATCATGAAACTTGGATTCTTCTCTCTTAACATTTACCCACTTGAGGAAAAAAGTATGGACATGTCTTGCCAGGGTTATGATCTACAGAGATGCAAAACTTTCTGGAAAATTATTTCCCTTAAGAAGCAGTAGAAAAGAACTGTCTCTACCGCAAACAGTAGAAAGGAACTAGCTGTTTATAACAGTTTGGGAGATACCATTACAGCAACTATTTGGTAATTAAACTTCGTCGTATCACCCTCACTCTTTTCAGGTTTAAGCATCTTAATTTTTCTGCCCTAACTTCATGCATGTAACTATTAAATTATCTTGTGATGGTTTTTGTTTTCATTAACAGTTTCTATCTTATTTAATATGAGCAACAGAAGAAAAATTATCATACTGGTAGTCTATAATTTAGTCTGAAATGAAAATTATTAAATGCTAAATCGTTTGGCCAATAATTTCAAAGTATGGAAATGTGAATATATGTCTATTGGACATATGTGATATTTCCCTAGGCCTGTGAGAGGTTTTTTTAAAGGTTTTTAAGCAAAATATGGTTGTATTTGCACAGGTGACTATAGGGGAAATATTCTGTGTATAACCATATGTTTATTTACCTCAGGTTATTCACTGCTCACATTTTTGGTCACCAGAGTAAACTGCAGATTTTATACTTTACTTTTACATATGTGGAAACTATATTACTGTAATTTTATGTAAGAGCTGCTGACAGAGATATTTAGACATTATATTGGATTTGAGGAAAGGGATTTTTTAAAAGAAGTATACATCAATTCCTTTTTTTAATTCACATTTGCATTTCTTTTAATTATGATGTTGAAAAATCATGTTAGAATAAGTTGATCCAAAGGCGAAATTCAAGAGCCCCATGTGACTACACCAGCCCAAAAGATATAAAATATGATTAAATGAGGCCAAAATTTAGCAAGTCCTAAGAATGCTGTGTGATAATTCATATTACATGACGTTTATGCCTTATACAGTTAATTTTAAGAGCTTATTTTTATTTAATATTAGTGATCATTACTATGAAATTTTGGTTTTAAAGTTCATAGATGGGATTTTAAGAGTATGCAAAGCATTTTAAGCTTCCAATTTACTGCTGTATTAATCCAAAATTTAAAATTGTGTGGAACTGGTAGTGAAAGTATGAAAATGATAAGTTGTTCATGTTATAATGCATTTAAATTTTTAATGATATTCAACAAGTTCATAGTTCTTTTTTTCCCTGTTGGTTTTCAAAGATACAATTATTGACTTAGTTTTCCTTCTAGGAGTCTTTAACTTCTTCTGTGACAAGCCTTATACACACGTTTACGTGCAATAATATATGTAAAAACAGAGTTTTTTGAAGTTCCATAGTTATCACAATGAGTATAGCACATTAATGCTCTTCAAGATTTTTCAGTTACTTGCATATATGAACCTATGTTATTCTTCTAATGGAACAGGTCTTTATTTACAATGAAAAGATGTTTGCATAAAATATCTAGGAATTAATTCTTTCCTTCCTCACATTAAAAGGATGAATAAATTAATGTGCAAGGAATACAGGTATTTTTAATAATATGTGTGACTCTTGGAAGACTTACCTGCATAATCATGTATGTATTTTAAACTTATTTACCAAAATAAGAAATGCAATTAAGACAGATCAAGTAATAAACATAAAATACAAAAAGTCTGAATTGAGATTGATTTCAACATAATCCTGTAGAGGAATCCCCACTTATTGATCATTTTAAAGCCCATGCATAGCACTTAGAAAGATAAAGTAAGCAAGGTCAGATAATCAAAGCATTTAAATAGTAAAAACAGCAACTGCCACTGTAGACTGCTAAAATAAATCCATAATACAAATTGCTTTAGCAAAAAGTGGATGAGCAGCTGATCTTCCTATTGAACTCTGATGCCGTTCAGTGACCACACTGGGAAAAGGATTGGAAGAAATGCTTTAAAGATCAATATTGAGTGAGATGTAGCAGGGATTCATTTTGAACATGAAAGCATTACAGGTGTGGGAGCATAGACATCTTTAGGAGATGTCATCAAGTGGATATTGTTTAATACAGCTAAAAATGCCATCTATGCCTGATATTGCCAAACAACAGGCACAGAAATGCTCTCTTAACTGTTTCAAGAAATTGGGGTTTAAAATAGTTCTCAAACTTGTAAGTATAGAAAGCTATTCTAGACTAAAAGAGTAGTACAACTAGTTACCAAAGTAAATTAGCATCTCTCTACCAATTTATTCTACTCATGTCATTAATGCATATTTGGGATATCAAATGATAAAGTGATGGTAGTCTGCAGCCCTGCATATAAAATTATAGATTGGGGGTGGAAGAGGTATTTTTGGAGTTGTATGAGTAGAGTATTCTTGTTGCAAGTCCCTTTTTGAAACTTGTTGCAATTTGAGGAGTCCTATTTTAAATGCGTGTTTGAACTCTACTGGCTAATTATATTCTTGGCTCTAGTGAACTCCAATGGGAGTTTTCAGTATATAGATGTATGACCAGCAGAATTAGGTTTAACAGAGTTAATTACTATTCTTATAAAATTGGAGTTTAACTTCTACTTAATGAGACACCTTCATGGCTATAATGAAGTTTTGTGGCAAACCGAATATGATTTAGTGGAAGTACATGCAGCTTTATTGTATTTTGGGATAAAGTGGTTCTTTAGTCAAAATGGACAGTAATGTGATTTAATTACTCCCACCTTTTCTCAGGTTCTCACGTGTGTCCTCCTTATGTCATTGTGTTTTATAACTTCTAAAATCATCTGCATGTTCACTGTCTGAATAGTATTGTGTCATGATAAGTACACCAACAAGAGTTTTGGCACGTATTTTCCCACCAGCTTTTTCTGATGGAAGATAACCATAGTCTCCTGATAACTTGAATGCAGTATTTAAGATAAGAGCTTGACAATATTACCAATTGACTTTACTTCATTTACAAAAATATTTCAATACTAAAGTTCTCAATTCAATAACATATAGCATGGAATCCTTTGAACCTATTTTATTCCTAAGATAGAAGGGAAAGAACTGAAATGAAGATTGGTTACATTTAAGATGATTTCCATATCAAGATGAAACATAAAAATGAAGCTTGAGGCTTAAAAGTTGCTTAACTCTGGCTCAGTTTTTGCCATTCCCTTCTTTCCATAATGAATAGTTATTTACAACTATTGTAGTCTCCATGTTTGCTGTATGAATTGCTGACGGCAGCTATTTCAATGGTGAAATTGTGAAATAATATTCACAGTTGTCAGAAAAAGGTCATTCCATTTGCATTCATTAGGAACCTGGAGGACCGTGCAGTGTGTGTTTCCTTTGGGATGTTGTAGCTATTGATTTATATACAGCTGTAGGAAAAATTAATTAGGATTATATTTCACTTATTACTGCAGGCTGTGTAATAAGAAAGAAAAACATTTTTTGTTAGAAAGTTGAACAGAAAAACCTAAATGGAATCATTGTTTCTTAAATCATAACTACTTTATCATCTAATTTTTCTTGTATAATCTGGTTAAAGGCTTAGTGCATTTAGGGAAATTTAATTAGCACTTTGAAAAATGAGTGTTTTAGTACATACCCTATATTAATAATGATAATTTAAATTAAGCAAAAAAGACAATTTCCCTTGTTAATTGAAAGTTTCCTTTCTCCAAGCTAAGGCAATGTGTATTTGTCCACTGTGAGTTTGGAGACATTGGAAGCTTTTGCCAAAAGAGTTAAATTAAAAACCAAACAGGAACCAAAATCAGGTAATTTCTCAAGGTGAAGAAATAGATCCCAGAAATGAGAGTTTTAGTAGTAAAACAAGAGAAAAAAGTTCACTGAAATTTTACATTTTCTGTCTAAGAAACTATATATAATTAGGTTGTCCTATGAATTAAATATTTGAAATAAACTAGAATATGACATTGACAATATTCTCACTTTGTGTGATAATACTAGATTTCAAATTGTTTTAAACAATAGGTTTGGCTTCTTTCTATGAACACCATGCATACTTTAAGTTAAAAAAACTATTCAATTCAGTTCTCCACATTGTTTATATGTGACACATGTTTGAGATTAATCAAATTGTAGTCACTTCTAATTAATAGCAGAGAATAATTTCGAAATGGGGCAGAAACAGATGACAAAGGAGAGTTTGTGAGTGTTCAAGACATACTTTATGAATGGAAACACATGCCTATTATAACATTTCTTACTTGAAAATTTTATTAACCCCCCCATTGTCTTTTAGATATGTAGTATTTTCAGAGAAACCCACTGCCTGGCCCATGGTGGACACTTTGGTGTAGAATCAGTATTTAGGGACAAACAAATCAAAGAGATGTCTTTTGATGGCCTTATAAAATCTAAAACTAAAGCATTAAAATCCATTTGTAGTATTGAAAATTTTTAGGTTTTATGAAAGGAATTCATAAGAGGTCAACAGCAAAACTGAGTACAAATATAGGCTTCTTCTGTACATTTTATAGAGCAAATACTGTCTAAAAAACAATGACTAGGATTAAAATACATTACTCCCCTCTCCAAAACTTCTAACTATGTTAGCCATGACCATAAAAATCATTCCTTTATGTACTGACAGCATATAAATTGGGTAAATATTTTGTCCTTTGTTTCTCTGTTTCAAATGCTTGGGGCCCCTTTAAGAGAAAGCAGTTTTATCTTGAGTAATATGGAACTTTGCCTTTCCAGAATGATAAGCAATATTTTCCACCTTGGCACATTTTGTATTCTGTTGTAAAAATTATATGAGGTAATTATGCTGAGATTCATTGCAAGCCCTTGGCTTTTGTAGTGCATCTAGCTTGTCCAGTTTGTTTTTAGAATAATGTTGTGTTAGGTTAATCATGAGGTAACTAACTAAGAATCTTATAAAATCTCATGGAGGTTTAAGGTAAAATTTTGAATGACTTTTTTTTAACTAAAACAAAATGAGCAGAACTGTATTTCTTAGGGAAACTTATTGATCAAGTTATATATTGGTCCACAATGTATTGAAAAGGTAATGTTTTAAAGGCACTATTTCTTTAGATTGTCAGGGACACGATAAAGTAGCTAAGATGTTGTTCTTTACTGTGAAGGACTCATGAGCTAGTAGTGGGAACATTCATGGAAAGAGATGTTCACAAAACTAAGTTCTGTGTAATATGTCTTTTAAATACAATGGAAAATTATCATTTTAGATAATAGATAGAAACAATTACCCCACAAGGGGGAATTAAAGAGGCAATAATAGGTAACGATATTTTCAAAATGTGTAAATATTTAAGAAGGTATTCATGGGCAAAAAAGACAAGGAAGCAAGAACAATGAGAAAGTATATTTCTGGTTTAGAAAATGGTGAGTACTTTATGGTGTGGAGAATGTTTAGGTGTTTAGAAAAGCAGGTTGGATGGTGTCTATGATGGATTTAGAAAATTATAATTTGCTTAGAAATAAATGGAGAGATCATAAGGAGCTGTGAACAGACTAGTGCATTTGATCACATTAATGTTTGAGAAGCAATATCTTTTCTCTCAACAATTCAAGGGACTATTCCCAACCATTCTTAAATATTGATGTCTTAACCTCCTTGTGGTTGCTTCCCCACTCAATTAGGACTCAATTATGTTGTATACTCTGTGCCCCCCTAGCACCTACTGCATACTCTATTATAGGGTGCCTCTTATCTTATTTTACCTATTGGTATATAAATAAAGGCCCATTTTTCCCACTGGATGATTTTGTGTTCAATAATCTTCCAGGACCATCATAGGCACTGTCATCTTTTAACTAATTTCGATTAGGCAAAGGTGACATGAACTTAGCTACGTGCCTGAACCAATATATTATCCATCACCTTGTGAAATATACTGAGTTCCCGAGCTGACTCCTAGTATCTAATGAGAATATCAAAGTACCAAACCTTCACCCTTAGCTTATGTATGGCTTCAGATAGCCCATTAAGACTGAGAAAAATATGGTGGGAAAATGGAAGCTCTCCTGAAATAGATGAGGCAGGGGGACTAAAGTATAAAAAATTAAGAAAGAACACATGAGTAGTAAGGCAAGGGTACTCACAGACTCATAGTCTGGTGCTATGGTCAGGATGTTTGTGTTACCTTCAAATTCATATATTGAAATATTAACCCCCAAAGTGATGGTATTAGTAAGTGGGGTCTTTGGGAGATGATTAGGTCATGAGTGTGGAACTCCCATGAATGGGATCAGTGTCTTTATAAAATAAGCTGATAGAGCTTCCTTGTCTCTTCTGCCATGTGAGGCCATAGCTAAAAGCCATGGATATGCCAGGAAGTGGGTCTTCACTAGCCACACAATCTGTTCTTTGATCTTTGATTTTGCATACTATGGAACTGTGAGAAATCATTTTTTGTCATTTATGAACCACCCAGTTTATGGCATTTTGTTATAGCAACCCAAATGGACTAAGCAGGTGGGGAATACAGAAGGCAAAGAAGAGTAGAAAAATTAAAAGACGAGGAAGGACTAAGTCCTTATGCAACATAGACTTGAATTTGACAACAGGCAGAAGATGAAGTGGACATGGAGGATACAAGAAAGAAAGAAGAAAGAAAGAAAGAAAGAAAGAAAGAAAGAGAGAGAGAGAGAGAGAAAGAAAGAAAGAGAGAGAAAGAGAAAGAAGAAAGAGAGAAAGAGAGAAAGAAAGAAAGTATAAGAGAGAAAGAAGAAAGAAAGAGAGAAAGAGAGAAAGAGAAAAAGAAAGAAAGAAAGAAAGAAAGAAAGAAAGAAAGAAAGAAAGAAAGAAAGAAAGAAAGAGAAAGAAAGAAAGAAAGAACGAACGTAATTGATTGGGCAAGAAATCAGAAGATACACAGATGTTTATGAAGGGTAAATATATACTTAGAAGGGCCTCCTTTACAGTGTAGGTGAGTAATAGGTAAAGAAGTAGGGAAAATGTGAGGGCATGTTTAGAAAATGAGAATGATTTTTGAAACACAGTGATCTGATGGAATGAGTATGGCAGAGATTTAGAGGATTGTGAGCAGGATTGTAAAAAATTATGTAAACCATTGAGCACTCACTAGAATATAAGGGAATAGATACTAGTGTGTGCTTAGGGAAAATTAGACTCACGAGGTATAGAGAATTTATGAGGCAAGGACTGCTGGGTTTAAGTGAATCCAAAAGTGCCAAATTCATTTGTTTAACAACCAATTCCTTATGTCCTGCCATGTGCCTCGCATGATCAAAGTCCTAGGTATAAACAGTGAATAAAATAATGAATTCCCTGCCCTTGAACAGGTTATGTTCTAATGGGAAGTTAGATAACGAAATGGCAAAAAAAATATATATATTGGATAAGATTATCCAGGATGGGTTGTATCCCTTATGGATTTTATAATTTTCTTCATCACAGTAAAGGAGACTTGAATATTAGGGATGTGGAAATACTCATCTGACATAGCCTCCTCCAGCTCTGAAACTACCCTCTGCTTAGGAATCCACCCTTTTGTGTTTTTGGTTTACCTGCTTTCTGAAGGCTAGAAAAGGTGACATTTTGATGCTTGCTTGTAATAAAGGCCCTGAAAACTTCATGGCAATTACTGACAAATAATTAGAATATATGCTCACATATATATAAAATATGCTCACATATATATGTATAAAATCACATATTTACTGGTATTTGAAGACATCTCTATTCTCTCTATTCTTTTAAGTTTGGTACAACTTTAAATTCATATACAGATCTTTCTTCTTCTGGTTTTCCTCTTTATCCTTGATCTCTTGGCTTCACTTACAAAGACAGATCCAAAGTATTAGAGCCTATGAGCTCTCTCACCATAGATGCCAAGTATTCTCCTCTCCTCATGCTTCTTTTGCTCCTGATAAAGTTAATCTAATTTTCCCATTATAGTTATTCCTTCCTTCATCACTTTTGTCACTGACTACTCTACCTCCCTCTCTCTACTTTTCCATCTTCCTTATACTCCACTTATATAACACTTAAGTAAAGTTAGATTCAAACTAGCAGTGACTGCCCTGTATCTGGATTATTCTCGATTTGAATTAAGGCAACAAATAAGCCAAGGCTGGTTTACCATACTTAATTAGACATCTCAAAAGAGCTCAGAAGAATTCACACACAAACCAATTAATTTAAGATTTCAATGAATTATTTTCAAAGAATAAAATAACAAATATAAATCTCAGAAAAAGTTGGACCTATTTATTAACAGTAAATGTTTTTATGGCATGATTCTTAACTGACATATTTAATTGAATGCATGTTTTTAGTTGCTAGTATCCCTATTGCTGAGGGGGAGAAATTTGGTATTGATTATTTGTTTGTTTTGTGTTTGCTTCATTTCCCTCACCTCTAACGCTTGATAAGACCCTTTTTTATGATCTCAGAGACTTTCCTAATTTTATTCAATAACTTTCTGTAACTATTCAAATCCTTCAACTGGAAGTGCAAGTCAAACTCATCCATAAGTGCAGACCTTCACTGAGAGCATCACAAATGCCTTGCTTCTTTAAAACAGAAGAGAAACCCTCAAGAATGAGTGAGCAAAATATCCACCATGTAAACTTAAAAACGTGAAATGTAATTAGGAGAAAATTTGGCAGTGCACTACAGCAAATCTAAATGTGGAAACAAGAAATATTGACAACTCTTGGAAAATCAAATAACCACATTTCCTAAGTTGATGTTGTATGTAATTTAAGCCTGACCTAAAGTAAATTATTCAAAATTATTTAATGAGAATTCAAAATATCTTTATAACTAATGAGAACACTTGCCACTTATTGAGCACTCAGTATGTAGAGTCTATACTGGTTGTCTTACTTGCTTTGTTTCATTTAGTCTTCATTTCAGTTGATTAAAATTAATATTATTGTTATCCTTTCAGGTAAGGAAACTCAAGACTATAAAGATTAAGTAATTTGCAGTATATCCATACCTGAGTTTTAACCTCTTATGTAATTGTACCTTGAAACATATTTTCAACCATTAAATAAACTATAGCAATTTGAAACTACAAGAATAACTTGGTAAGTACAGAAGATGAAGAGTATTTATTTAAATAGTAGCTTCCAGAGTCAGAATTCATTTTGGTAGCTGTGGATTCTACCAGTAAGCATTTAATATTGCTACAATTATAGTTTATAAATGTGGAGAAAAACAAACAATGAAAGTACTATGAAAGTAAACTTTAAACACAAATAGAAAATTCTGGCATGTCTGTCATAAGATATTCTAGAAAAAAAAACCTTAACAACAGATTAACCAATCCTGGCCAATGTACCAGAATAAGATCTCATTTAAAATGTTTTAAACCATAGTGCTCAAGATATTTCCAAACAATAACTATTACTACTATACACATATGTACTACATGTAACACAATAATGTAATTGTAGTCAAGGAAGTAATGCAATTGTAGAAACTGAGGAATATGAATTTCACGTTGACAATGGAAATGACTCTACATTGACAATTGAAATGGCTCTGACATTTAACAGACCTAAGACTCTATGATGATACTTTGAGAAAAAAATCTGAATATGTACCCTCGCAAATTTTCTCTAATTTTTGTAAGGCATTCACAAATAGATTTTAAAAATATAAAATATACATTAATGTCTCTGTTTGCTAAATCCAGAAGGGTTTTGGAAAGATTTAAATTACAACACATTTTTTACAATAGAAATAAATGACCAAAAAAAAGGCAAAAGTGGGAAGCACAGTGGTTACCAGAGTAAGTCTAGCTGTGGAAATGATTGCACGTGTGTACCTGATATCAGCAAATTAACACCGGGGCCAAAATTCAGTGTCCCTGATGACAGAATTAAGGACACTAGAATATTACGTGTGAGAAGGCACACAAGACAAATCTGGAATATCAAGATGAGACAGTCAAAGAAAGAAAAGAGATTCATTCCATTCCACCATGCTGGCAAAAGCTGTCACTTGTGTGAGGTTTCTGTAGGACACACCTGATTGTGGGAAAAGAACCTGGATCCACTGGCTAAAACGAGAATAGAAACAAAATTTAAATGACTGGAATAATTGCATCAACTCATCAACCTTGATTATTTTGGAGAAAACAAGCATGTAGGGCTTTATTTTCCCTAAACTCTATAAAGAACTGTCTTACCTGTATGACCTTAAAAGGCTGGGTTAGTTTGGTTGTCTAAAAGCATTTTCAGGGAAACTTACTTTTTTCTCAAGTTATGCACTTGAAGAAATATACAATGCTTTGCCTAGATATATTTTCCTCTTAACAAATTAGCCAGGATTTCTAGTCTGATCTTTTTATTTTATTGAGAAGCAAAAATTTGTGAATGCCCCTGTGGGAATGAATGGATTCGTTATTATTCGTGACACCTCCACTGCTCTCCGACCTTTAGGACGCTTTATGCTTAGAGAGACAAGCATGTTAGTCCTCTGTGGCAATGACAAGATATTTGGGGAGAACAGTACTTTCTATGGAACAGCTTTGACTTTTTTCCTCCGATGGATCTGGAAGTGTAACTCTACTGTTAAATTCAAATCTATACATGTAGACACAGAAAAAGGTGCTATAGTGCAGTGCTCATAAATAAAGAGAAGGCAGACTAGCATTTAAGAAACAAATAGGCACAAAAGGAAGAAAAAGGAGGGAATGAGGCTGAAAAATGAAATGAAGACAACAACTTGCTTTTATTTTTTTGCATTTTAGCTTCACATATACATTGGGATTTTAAATTGTATTATCCTTAGAGGAAATTATTATGCATCAATGATTTAAATTTGTAGGAGGTTCCATCTATTTTTTTTTTAATCATGAAAAAATCAAAATAGAGAAATTCTGTGAGCTACCTCATGTCTGGTGGTGGATCTGGGACTAGAAACTGATTTTCTGATGAACCTCAATAATCTTCTAATTAGGGATTCTATTAAATGAAGTCCAAATTTTACAAAAATGTGTTTACCAAAGGATTTTGTATTTCTGCTACACATGGCTTAGTATGAATCTAGGGGCTGAGTTTCAGTAGATAAGCAGCAGGAATATAAAGTGTAAAAACAATTCTTACCCTTAGGTGAATATTTCAAATATGTTATTCTGTGCTTGAGGTTAAATGAAAGTTTTGCTCATGCAAGAAATAAATTCTGCTTAGGTAAAATGTAGCATATTATTTTCCTTCTTATAATTAATAAGTGGCCTTGAGGAAGCAAAATTGCTGAGTAGTATGATAAAGCACTTGTTAATGGAGATACATTTATCCAAAGAAATATTTATTTTTTTCCCCCAAAATGAAAATCTCTTCAGCTAAATTGTCTCGTGTAGTCAGTTCTCTACCCTCACATTTGAAATACCAGACCATGTGAATTACAGAGTAATAGTCAAAGCTGAGCTTGACTGGGCTCAGGAGAAATGTTGCTTTGCACAAGAGAAGGTTTTAGATGTGGAGGCTCAAATGTTCTTAGTTGGATTTGGCTGCAGCAGATAAAGGAACAGAGCACTCAACTGCTCCTCCAGGAATAGACAAAAGATGAACAGATGTGGTTTTTTTTTTCCAATAGTAATACAGGAACTATTCTTAAAGGATTTTTACTGGATATAATTGTAAACAATATATGTGGTTAACTCCACATAAAGTTCTGTTTGGCTTGTAAAAAATGATTTAAAGTTAATATGTTGGATGAATTACTTGTTTTTCTTTAAAAACAACAGAGAGCTCACATAATAGAGCATCTCATAATGGACTGCAGAGCCAGACATACTTGAGTTTGAATTCTTATAAGCTATTGACAGTTTGAGCAAATTACTTCTAACACTCAGTATTTTCATCTCTAATTTGTAGATAATAATATCTTTCTCACTGGGATGTTATAAGAAGGCAGATAATTTTGTAGAGGTCATGCACTGGCCTGACACAGTTGTGGTTCTCAATAATTGGTAGGCATTGTCAAATTATAAATAAAGGTTTGTTTCTTCAGATAAAAGATGCTACAGTTTTCTAATAATTAAAACTATACCACTGGGACATAACGGATACAAGATTAAGCAGATTAATGTATTTGGAGGATATTGTCCTTATTTATATCCTGATAAGTGGATATAAAGTAGTCCCTGCAAATGAAGACTTTTTTGGTGAGTTTCAACTGCACGTGGGTTATTGCCTGGCATCAGCCTCAAAAAAAAAAATTTTTCCTCCAAAGCCCAGCAGCATCATATATGAAATATTATTAGCCTCTTTAAAGAAAAAGAAAAATAGGCTCTCTTAGAATTGTCTAGAAGTATTCTCTTTAAACTTGCAGTCTCTTCAAATTCAGTATTTTGCAAACTATGTTAGAGATAGTTTTAACATAACCTTTGTAAGAAGAAAGAGATTGATTAATTTGCTGCTGACAAGAGTTCACATTCTTTTTGTTTTTCTCAGAGGATGCATCTGCTTCCTATTCTGAACATGGTTCTACTTACAATCTAATTGCGCTACCCTATACTGCCCTATTATTTTCTGAGTCTGAGCCTACATTTTAGGCCAATCATCGAAGAGTACAGGAAGAGAAGACTTGGAAATTGAAGGCTACACACACACACACACACATACACACACACACACACACACACACACACACACACAGACATATATATACTAGTCTCGTTCCATATATCAGTATAGCTGCTTCATATTGTGTAAGCATGCAGCTCTATGCTTTAGGCTTGTCCTCACAATTTCCTGAGATAGGTCAGAATTATTGTCTCCATATGAGGTGTGATATTTGTCATCTAATGATAAATGGTTGAATGATTTAAGCACTTACTTGGGCTTCATAGTTACTTTGCTTCTTTCACTAGGTCTTGGGCTGTAGTTAGAATATTTTGTCCAGATGTATAAATGGAGACCTTGAAGAAAAAAATCATTAAGGTTTTGTTAAGTTTAACTCTTAAAATACCACCACAAATAGTAATTAAATTAGTATCCATGAAGCGCTATAATAAGTGAAATACAATTTAAAGGAAATATTACATATGTAAAAGCTGGATTCAAATTAAGATCCCCTTTTCTCCATGTTGACTTGATGAATTTAAGTTTTGTTGCAATGTCACCCTATTCTCTAGAAAACCATCATGGTGGTGCTCATCCCAAATTTGGTAATATATATATACCATTCCATCATAAATTGTAGTTAGAAGGTTTGGGGGTACTGAACCCTTGGAAGCGCCATTATGTTTGATCTTGGTGCATACGACTGAAGTCTTGAATTTCTGATTTTTCTCTTTACATGTCAAATCTTCAGTTAGAAACTTACCAATCACTTGGGGAGCCTGGGTGGCTCAGTCTGTCAAGCATCTGACTTCGGCTTAGGTCATGATCTCACAGTTCATGGGTTCAATCCCCACTTCTGGCTCTGTGATGACAGCTAGCTCAGAGCCTGGAGCCTGTCATTGGATTCTGTGTCTCCCTCTCTCTCTGACCCTACCCTGCTCACACTGTCTCCCACTCTCTCTCAAAAATAAATTTAAAAATTTTTTTAAAAAGAGAAACTTAACCAATCACTTTTGCTAGGCATAGAAAAACCATAGTGTAAAGGGTAGTGCAAGAGATGAATCCCACCTCACAACAAAATCTTCAACCTAAGGATCGCAGAAGGTAAAATTGTTCACTTATATTGTCAAATGGTCTCTTCTGAGTATGACTTACTCTCTTATTTTCTTGTATACTAAACATGCAACACCAAATATACTATAAATTATATACTGTATATATATATAGTGTATATACTATAAATTATACACTAATTGTTGATATAGTATAATATATATACATTACATGCTAATATACTGAATATATTAAACACTGATAATATATACGCTAATATACTGTCTAGCATATAAGTACAGAACTTGCAGCATTGAACATTTGCTAAAATAAGTAAAAATAAGCACTTAACATGTCCTAAAAGAATGTTGGAAACTTATATATGTCATAAATACAGTCCCAATGTCATCACTTTACAGCAGAACAAAAGCAAAAAATGTCATTCCGAGATGAGTTAGTTCTGCTGAGGTCATGGTTGATAAGCTGCAGATTAGAATTTTAAATCCAGAATTTCTAACTTCAAGGCCAGTATTTATTCAATTATGTTGTATTCAATTCTTATAAGAGTATTAAGGTTTAATAGAACTTTGGAGAAAAAAATGTGTCTTCTTCATTAGTCTTGGTCTTCCTCCACTAGTGGTTAAAACCAATGATCCATTTTTTTTTAAACAAACCATTCATGAACAGAGACTATGTCTTTGCCTCTTTGTCTATTCTCAGCATCTAGAACACTGCTCTGCATGAGTAGGTGTCCAATCACTGTTGACTCAGATGGACAGAATTCATTCTTTAAACCAAATATACACCTAATCTCAAATGATTGTCCCCATCTGGCATGTCTAATTTTCCCAGAAATAGAAATGTTCATTCATTCTGTAAAGTTTCCTATTTCTGTTTTATTTTATTGTGTCAGGAAATTATCACACCAGGAAATTCTTGGGCAAAATACACTGGACTCCCTCTAGCCATGGAATATTCATATTATAATTAATATGTTAATATTCAGTTATAAATTCATATTTTCCCCTTTATACTTGGGGATTGAATTAAAAATATTAATAATGCTACACTAAGTCTTGTAACAGTAGGACAAATAATGAAGAATGCTTATTATTTGCAGTATATTCTATATAGTATAGTATTCTTTGCAGTAGAATCTATTAAGTGAAAAATCTGAAAATTAAAGCTAACAATAACTTTTACAGAGAAAAATCTAAGGTAAACAACTGAACTTTACTTTTACAGAAAATATTCATATAAATCTTCCATAGTATTACTTTAGCTTAATACTAATAAATCACTAAGAAGTTTTAACACAGCCCATCTTAACATTTACCTGAAAATATCATAGCACCTGATCATTATAAAAAGGGAATTCAGTTTCTGCCTGAACTGAAACAGACATGCATTTCACCTTGTTTGCATGTGTGTAGATTAAACGTTTTCTATAAATCCGGATGAGTTAGATAGATTCTTAAGTAGTTCATTCACAATATTTTCTTCTCTTCGATGATATCTTTATAAATACAGTTGTATCTGTTTAGATACAGACACATGTATACATATGCAAAGTTGATGAAATCATCAGAAAACCAGTAACATCCTATTCGGATGAATAAAAGAAATATGTACATTGACAACAGTGAGGCTCTCTAGATAGTATCTTCATGGTCATGCTGTGGTCTTTTGTTTATACTCTGTCTCCTTATATGGACTTTGTAGTCTATTTTGAAGAAATCAGATGGAGTCCAAAACATTCACATAGAATCTCCAATATTTCTAAACCTGTTATTTTACCCATATGTCTCTCTTCATTCTTACTATGACATTGCCCCATAACTTTCATAAAGATATATTCATATTTATGATATATCCAAATAAAAAGTTTATATGAGAAACATTCATTTATTCATTTATTTATTTTATTTACCCAGCAAATATTTATTGCTATGTTGTAGGTATCTTTCAATACTATAGAAGGATATATCAGGAAAAGAGACAAAAATTCCTTTTCCTAATGGAGCTTACATAAAACTGAAGAGACCGACACAAAATAAAATTCCATTTCTACTTGTGATGAATTTTGCAAGAAAAAACACATTGTGAGGAAAAGTGTATATAAAAATAACTTAAACGTCAAACAAAATGTCTCCTTTAATTAAAAACAAATTCAATAATGGTTTGGTTTGCAAGCCAACAAGTGTCACATGACTTCAGGTGGTTATTTTGTGCACTGCTAAGACATACATTTCCTTTTTAGTGGGGGATTCATGGGGAGTTATTGTCTCACATCCCTGACAAATTTTTGGATATTTGTTTTAAAAATAAAATACATAATATCACAGCTTAGAAATTATGAAACTGATCTACTAATCCCTCCCTTTCTTTAATAGAAAGTAGAGTGTCAACAAGTTGATTCTGTATGGATTCCCAAGGGTACACCGTAGAGTATTTCAAAACATGATATATCATGAAAAGCTTATGAATGTTCATTTAGAAGCTTGGTCATATGGGTTTGCTCATGTTTTGAACAAATGGAGCATATGCAAAAATAAACTATTATTTTAGCAACACAACTCAACAACACTCTAACAAGAAAGGCTATATATAGACTTTACATATAATTACTATACAAAAGAGACACTACTGAAATTTTCATGTGATTAGTATGTAGAAACACATTTTATTCATTCTTCTTTTTAAAATGACACAAGTGCAATGTGTTTGCCACCAATTTAAGCCAATTACTTAGAATGCTATCTTTACAAAAACAACTGTCTTAAGTTGGATTCCCTGGAAACAGGTTCTGAGGTGGAGAGTTCCGGGTAAGAGGTCTATATTGGAAGATAGACCAGAAGGTACTCAGGTGGCTGGATAGGGAAGGGATAGGTTTGATGTTCTTTGTATTCATCTTGCTTATCTGTGGGTATCCGGAAAATCTTTGGTTGACTTTTCAAATACTTATTCTGCCTCATTCTCTTTTTTCTTTCTAGACATCATCTGCATGCATGTTAGACAAATTGGGTCATTTATAGGTCCTATGCTGTCTTCTATATATGTATTTTTCCCCTCTGTCTTCATTTTACAGATTTTTTATTGACTCATCTTCAACCCAAAAACCCAATCTTCTAACTTATCTAAATTGTCGTTAAACCCATATGTTAAGGTCTCAATTTCACTTATTTGATCTTTAGTTCTAGAGTTCCTTTAGATTATTTTTGTAGACCCCAGTTATTTGGTAAAATTCTCCATCTTTTAATTTTTTTTCTGTCTCTGCTTCTATTTTTTGAATATATGAATTGCTATTTTAAAATCCTTTCAACAACCCCAATATCTTACTCTCTTGTTATTTCTCTTGGTCTTCGGCTATTTGGTCTCATTTCTTGTCATTCCAATGAATAGTTAGACTGGTAAATGACTTGTAATATCATCAAATGATGTAAAATTTGTTTAAAAAATAGATGGGCTCCAAGTAGTGTTAACTTCTTCCAAAGAGAGGTCATCTTTTTTACAGTGAGTAGATGGATGTCAGAGCTATCAGCTTAATTAAATTGAAAGCCATATTGAAACCCAGACTACAGTTTTGACATGGCTCTGTCCACCTTGGGTTTCTACCACTCTTCAAGCATAGCTCTCCAGAGTTTTGATGAAAGCCTTCTTGTTTTCACCATAGCCCTTCTGACAACATGACTTGAACTTGAATGCATATTTCTCAACATTGAGAATGTCAGATAACCCTCTTGGCTTAGATTTTTAACCTTCCTTCCCATACAACTTCAGAATTTGAGCAACTGTCTTGAAATTGGTTTTTCTTTTCTCTTTCTTCTTCTTCTTCTTCTTCTTCTTCTTCTTCTTCTTCTTCTTCTTCTTCTTCTTCTTCTTCTTCTTCTTCTTCTTCTTCTCCTTCTCCTTCTCCTTCTCCTTCTCCTTCTCCTTTCCTTCTTCTTCTCCTCCTCTGCTTTCTGTTCCATTCTGAAACTGCCAAAGCTTTGTTATTTTCTCTATTCCCACCAGCAGAAATCTTTATACTTGGATTCTTGTTTTCTTATAGGGAAAGCTGCTGCTTTTCAACCTTGAATCCACTAAGTGTTTCACAATTCAGTCCCAAATAGAGGATAAAAATGATTCCATTTTGGGAGTTTATGAGTTGATTACCATGACTTTGCAATGTCAAGATTTGGAATGGTAAAGATGAACATGTTTCAACATATTATAAAACAGATCAGGGTCTCCTCCAAACATTCACTAATGAAAGATGAAATATTGATGGGGAAAATGTAGTACCATCATCACTATCTGTATTTTTTATGTTGGCATGGAACTCTGCTTATATGTGTCACACGGTGACCTAGGCTTAAAGAGCAACCATGATCCATATTATTTTTCAACAGATTACATACATCGTTCAATCTTATGCATCATCTGTAGAATACAGGGGTGCAACTATATCATTTCTCAACATTTCACCAATACATTATTTGGCTCTATGTCTATTTGGGGAATGTTTTTCCTTGTTTATTGCATATATTTATACTCTTGTGTTATTGTTTATACACAAGATAATTTGATAATGTCGTTCAGTCCAAGCCCCAAAGTTCATTTGGAAATGGAAATATGCATGTGTGAGTGTGTATTTGTGTGTGTGTCTGTGTGTGCACATCCTAGTAAGTACATAAGCCAAAACACAAAACTACGTAAATGTCCATCCTGAAAGATCAAGTGAGATAGAGAGGAATTACATCTAGTGCAAATTCTAGTACAGAATCCAATACTCCTTCACTCTTATGCTTGTATTTTGAATAGCAATATCCATGAATGCTGAATAGGCCTAATTTATTAATTATTAATCTCTAATTCACATCTCAAACTTCATCAAATACCTTTTATCTTTCTCATAATATTTCCTAAAAACTACTGCCTTTAACAATATCTATTAAAGGACCATTGGTTTCTAGAGTGATTTTAACTTGACTCCCCATATTTCTATACTCTCCATAGTGTGCCAAAATTAGGTCCCAGGTCATATAATGGGGCAACTATTTAACTTCAACATTTTCTTCCATTTTATTTTCCCTGTAATAGTAATATACACAAACTCATTCAATTTTTACTTTGAACTCTCCTTGAAAGAGCACAGCACTCCAACGTGGTATGAAATGGTTTTAGTCAGGAGGATCCTGTTCACATTAGGGAAATATATAATGAATTGTTGCACAACTGAGTCTGGTGTGATTTTCCTACTTGGCCCACTCATACAATCATGGAGTTACATTAAAGAATATGTAATTATCTTTACCAAGGCATCCCAGAATACCTAATCCTATTCTTGGTCTATTTGCTCCTCCCTACATACACATACAAAAAAAAGTAAAACAAGCCTTTACTATTATCTAGAAGACTGGCCCTCTAGTGTATATTTCAGCTGAAATAGGGTCAAGAAAACACCCTTTTTTTCAAGGCCAGAAGATTAATCTTAAACAAAATCTGAATCCAGAATTGATCACTCTAATAAGAAAAAAATGAGATAAAAAATCACTGCCAGTGTTACAGAAAATAGAAGAGGAAAAGAACAGAAATAGGGTTTGCTCCCAGGTCGTATGCTGCCTCAGCTGCCTGCCACAAGAATTTTCAGGCTGGGATTGCTGTTGTGCGGTCCACTATTGTGTAGGAGACAAAAGTTCCAAGAAGTCAAAGCACTGTGCTTGGCAAATAAAAACCGGGGGTCTTCTTGCCATTCTGATGGTAAAGATGGAAAAGATGCCTCATGCTTCCTTGCATTAAGTTCTCACTCACTTTGAAAACTCATCTCCTCGAAAATATGATCAGTCTGTTTCCTCCTTCAGTAATGCCTTTTATCTATGGAAGGTGATATTTCTTCCACTGGATTCTGATCAATTCCTGGACTTGGGTGTAGGGAGGTTATGGCAGGAAAGAAGAAAAGAGAGGAAGATGAGAAGTCTTGCATTTACCTTAGGTGGTGAAAAATATTGATTTATAACTTTAAAGCTAAAATGTCACAGTAGTTTCTTACTAGCTTCTTTAAATGGTGCATATGTGATATTGTATAATTCGACTTAAAAGATTGAGGTGCTGAATGGATTTTACATCAGTGAGTTTTAAATAGTAATTTATCTACTACATTAGAAATATAATTCTATTCATAAATATAATTTAAAATTATAAATATATTTATTGGGAATTAAGACATATCTGCAAATTTGGAAAAATTTATACTATTTAGATCAGATTTAGATATGAAAATGCAAAAGGCCATCTAATTAACTTTGAAACTTGTTTCTAATGTGTTAAGAATAATTTAAGATTCTATTGAAAAGCTTGACTATTTTTGTCCTGATAAAAGTGAATGAATATTGAATTGTTTTAGAAGTAAATAGAAAGGGATTTATTTTTAAGATGAAAATGTGGTTTTTTAAAAATTGTGTTAAAAATCACATAACATGAAATCTATCCTTTCAAACTTTTAAGTGTATGATACTATACTGTTAACTGTATGCACATTGTTGTACATCAGAGCCCTAGAACTCTCCATCTTATATTACTGGAACTCTATACCCATTGAACAGCAACTCTCCATTTTACATTTTCCCCAACCTCTGGTAACTATTATCTTACTTCCTGTTTCTATGAGTTTGACTATTAGATATCTCATATACATGAAATCATATATGTATTTGTCCTTCTGTGATTGGCTTATTTCACTTAGCATAATGTCCTCAAGTTTCATCCATGAAGTAGCATATGGCAAGATTTTTTTCCTTTTTAAAGTTTGAATAGTATTCCAATGTGTGTGTGTGTGTGTACTATATTTTATTTGATTCAATAGACATTTAGGTTTTTTCCACCTCTTGGCTATTGTAAATGAAGTCTTTATTATTCTATACATTTCATGCCTAAAAAGCCATGTATTAGAAATAAGATAATGTAAGACATGGCGTTTTATCACATTGCTCCATTTGTATGAAATGATTTACTGAAAAAAAACAGATCTTTTTTATAAGGTTCATACATTATTTTATTTTATTTTTAATATAATTTATTGTCAAATTGGTTAGCATAGTGTGTAAAATGTGTTCTTGGTTTTTGAGGTAGATTCCCATGGTTCATCACTTACATACAACACCCAGTGCTCATCCCAACAAGTGCCCTCCTCAATGCCCATCACCCATTCCCTTACCCCCAATCAGCCCCCAGATTGTTCTCTGTATTTGAGTCTTTTATGTAAAAAAAAAAAAAAAAACAGATCTTAAAGAGAACATTGCATTCCCACGTTCATTGAAGTGAATCTGCTTATACATTTAAAATATCAAATACTTTTCAAAAAGCAAAAGTCAGACTTTCTAAAACTGATTGTAGAGGATATTGAAGAGAATGAAAATGTGTGGGTGGGTTAGTTGTATTACTTTATTTTTTATCAATGCTAATATTCTTTTAGTGCTAATATTTTTTAAAGTGGAACAAAAATGATAATATAAATATATATTTATTGATATAAAATGGTCCAGTATGTAAGTGGATAGAAATATAATGGTGAAAACACAAATTTCAACCAAATTTCTAATTTGAGAACCAAATGTATGTTCAAAAGCATTCGACAGAAGGGATTATTCCTATATATGGTTTTGGGGGCATGGACTATATGGAATAATAAAGACTTACTTGGCTTTTTAGAAAGCAAGTACATTTACTATTAAAACATTAATATGTTAGAGAACTGGGGATTTAAAATCTGTAAAAGAAGAAGAGAAGTCAAGATTTAGACATTCAGATACTGTTTTATTTGGAGTCTATAAAGGAAGAATTATATTTTTGTTTTTGTTTTTTTCCTTCATAGTTTATTGTCAAGTTGGTTTCCATATAACACCCAGTGCTCATCCCAACAAGTACCCTCCTCCATGCCCATCACCCCCCTTCCCCTCTCCCAAGGAAGAATTATGCTTTATGCAAGGCTTTTCATGCTTCTTTGCAAGGGAGAGAAAAGGAAAAGAAACAAAAATAATACATTTACTGGGTAAAAAGTTGAAGTCAATATAATAAAAAAAGCCACCCAAATATTAGCTATCTCTTTTTTTCTATTTTTATAAAGTATTATTTGGTTTGAACCTGGGTGATATTAACACAACCCAAGATAAAAACTCAAGGCAATTTTTCTTTGGCTATTAGAATATTATCCTACTTACATTGTGCCTTTCCTTAATCCATTTTATTTCTTGGGGTGTTTGGGAGATGAAAGAGTTCTTCATTATCTGCTCATGCAAGTGACAACGATGATAAAATTTGGTCTATACCTAGGAGAACTCATTTATTCCTTCGTTAAAATAACATTTACTGTTGCACATTGTGAGAGTAATTGGGTCCTAATAATACTATTGGAGGGAACTGAGTGCCATAGAAGCAACTAGGAGGTGTGTGAATACAATTTTGTGAGATGATAGTGAAGATTTCTTAATGAAGATCACAATATGTAGACACAGTTGCTAAACTTCCAAAGATGGAGACTTGTGAAAATAACATTTATAAAGAGCAAAACCTTCTCCTTCTCCAAGTACCCATATTTTCATCTATCATTTCTCTCCCTGTCACACAGAGAGATGGGTCTGTTGTCTGTTAACTCCCCTACCCTGTTCTCTTATAGCTTTTACTCCTCCAAACCCTGTATCATTACCACTTCTTTCTTGAATAATTTTCTCATTTTCACTAACTTTTTATCCTCTCAATTACAATCATTTTCAATGATTTCCATCCAGTAAAAAAAGCCTATCTTCCAACCTTTTATTACTTTACCTACTACCTCTTTCTTATTCATGGCAAACTTCTTAAAGGTGTAACCTCCTCCCACTGGGCTTGCTCAGGCCTTTACTCAAAGACCCTCTCTAAAGTCAGTAGAGATCTCAATGCTAAATTCAACAGCTCTTTCTCTATTCAGAACCTACTTGAATTCTTTTTTAAAAATTTTTTAACATTTATTTAATTTTGAGAGAGAGAGAGAGAAAGAACACAAGCAGAGGAGGGGCAAAGAGAGAAAGAGGATGACACAGAATCCAAAGCAGTCTCCAAGCTGCAAACCCTGAGATCATGACCTGAGCCAAAGTCAGAAACTTAACTGACTGAGCCCTCAGGAGCCACCTTTTCGAATTCTTTATATCTGTATGATGACATTTGACTTTGAGGACTACCCCTCGTTGAAAAAGAACTTTTCCTTTAGCCTCATCTATAATATTGTCTTTTAGTTACCAACTTAATCTTATCAGATAGCCTCTGGCTATCCAGAAATTCATTTCTGGAAATTTGTGTGACTTTATGTTTCTTTTACATTCTTCACATTTCTTCATTGTACTCACCACCTTAAAGTAGTTAAGTCTTAGTACCTGACACTTTGTGCTTGGATTCTGAGGCCGTTGTTTACTGTTCTATAGCTTTGGGAAAATTGTCTTCTGAGCCTTAAGACTCAAGGTTTAAATACATATAATTGTGTTGACATCATAGAGTTTTAATAAGTGTCAAATAAGATAACATCTACAAAATTATTGACATAGTGCCAAGAACTTTAATAAGTGGGAGATATTATTATAGTGACTTTTGTTCCTAATAATATATACTAGTTTAATACACTGGTGACTGTTGAATCCAATCTCTAGGCCAGCACTATTCTATATACTTTTCCAATATGGCAGCCATTATCCACATGTGACTTTTGAAGTATTTGACACATGGCTACTATGAAGGGGGAGCTGAATTTTAAATTTTAATTAATACAAATTTAAACAGCTACACATGACCAGGGAGAACTCTATTGGACAGCACAATTCTAGACCTTTATTTTAACTTCTTATAAGATATTACGTTTGCAAAGTAAAAATGTCTAACCATTCCCTTCCTCTCCTATGTATTTTGGAACATGTTACTTTTCTAAATTTCCTATTTCAATAAATGGCATCACCATTCACCAAAGCTACAATGTTTAAATGCTATGTGATGTATTAGGATCCGTTCTGAAATGAAAGGAGCATGACCTTTGAATCAAACACACCTGGCTTCGAATAAGGCATCTCCATTTCCTTGCCATTTGACCTTGGGCAAATTAAATAACCTGCAAGAGTCTCATTTTTTTCATTTGTAAAATAGAAATAAATATGTGTATCACACAAGGCTATTATCAGGATTAAATGGCATAACATATATAAAACACCTGGCAGAGTATCTGAGCATAGAAAGTGTATCTATTTCATAAATATACATTACTTTTTTTCTTGCCTACCATTTCAAATGGATTAACAGATACATTTTTTCAATTTTCATTATATTGTGTTAAATCTTTTAAAGATTATATCTAATTATCTAAGTATTTAATATTTTATGACATCGTCAATAATGTATTTTTTAAAATCTCAATTTTTGATTGTTGCTAAAATAGAGAAGTATTCTTGCTTTTATATATTGCTCTTGTAGGGGCAGCTGGGAGGCTCAATATGTTAAGCCTCTGACTTCAGCTCAGGTCATGATCTCACCGCTTTTGGATTTGAGCCTCATGTTGCGCTCTGTGCTGACAGCTCAGAGCCTGGAGCCTGCTTCAGATTCTGTGTCTCCCTCTCTCTCTCTCTCCCCTGCTCACACTGTCTCTCTCTTTCTCAGAAATAAATAAAACATTAAAATATATATGTATTGCTCTTGTATACTTGGTAAATTTGCTTGTATGTTCTAGAAGTTATTAGTCTTCTTGTAGATTCCATAGTTTTCTCTACACAGATGACCATGTTATCTTTGAATAAGGACAATTTTGCTTCTTCCTTTTTAAATGTGATTGTATATATATATTTTTTTTCCCTCTAGTTACTGTGCTCTCAAGGATTTCTAGTGAAAAGTTCAATAGGAATTGTGATAACCGGATCCTTGCTTTATTTCTGATCTTATGGGGAAAAGTGTAGTCTTTTACAATTAAATATGATGTTAATTGTATGTTTTTGTTAGGTGACCTTAATCAGTCTGAGGAAATTCATTTCCACTCCTACCTTGCTCCATCTCTAAAAGGAATAGATGATAGCTTTTGTCCAATGGCTTTCTGGTACCTATTGCCATGACCATGAGAGTTTTTCTTTTGATTAACTCAGTAGATCATAACAATTTATTTTCAAATGTTAAACTTGAATTCCTGGAATAAGCCCTATTTGATATTGTAGTACAATCATTTTACACATTTAATTTGCTAAAATATTGTTACAAATTTTTTCAGTGAGGTTAGTGGAAGATAGTTGTTTGTCATTTCTTTACTTTTAATGTCTTTGGTTTCCATATCAGGGTAATGGCATTTTCACAAAATGAGTTAGGGAGTATTTCCTCCTCTTCACTTTTTCTGGGTGAGTTTCTGTAGAATTGGTGTTTATTCATTTTTGATTTTTAGATGTGTTTCATTAGGGAAATTGCCTGGATCCACAATTGTTTTTGATTGTTTGACACAGGTGTTAAAAGTTAATTTAATGTAATAGATATAAAGCTATACAGATTACTTCTTCTTGAGTGAACTTTGGTAGTTTGTGTCTTTCAATAAATTTCTTTTTCATTTAAGTTTTTTAATTTATCAGCGTACTAAAGTTTTTCATAATATTTCTATATTTTCCTTTTAAATTTCTGAAGGATCTGTATAAATACCACTTTTGTCACTCATGAAATTGGTAATTATGTCTTATCCCCATTTTGTTCTTATTGGTCTAGCTAGATGATTATTAAATTTATTGGTCATAAACAACTGTCATTAATATTACAGATTTTGTTTGTTTGCTTGCTTTCATTGATATCTTTTCTGATTTTATTATTGCCTCACTTCTGAGGCAATAATGTAACTCACAGTTACATTTGCTCTTCTTTTTCTAATTTCTTAAGGTAGAAGCTGAGGTAAATAATTTAATACAGATATTTAATGTATTTATTTAAAATAGATATTTAGTGTATTTTTCATCTTAGACGTTCCATTTTTCATTTCTATGGACTTGATTTAATTTTTAAGCTCTTTAATACTATACTTGTCTCTAACTTTTGACATATGGGATATAATATTAACTTTTAATGTTCTTGTCTGCAAAAGCGAATGTATTAGCTCAATGTATCAATTTATTTCCTCATCATAAGTTTTATTTTTCTGCTTTTTTGTATTCTTTGGTATCAAAAATTGGGTTCAGCTCTCTGTAATTTTCTTCTTTTTTGAATTTTAGTTCTCAAATCTTCACTGCCTCTGTAGATCTCCAATACCTTCAAACATACTCCTATTTTTTGTACTAATCTAAGTGTTTATATTTTTTTCCACTAGATAATTGGAAAGAAAAAACAAGTTAAGCTGCCCTTTCTGGTAGTAGGATTCGCCAATTTTTTATTTTGATCAGAAAATAAGATCATGTTTTATAGAAGAAAGTTATTAATTAGCTGCTAACAAGTTACCTGGCAGTTAATGCTTCTTAATAGGATCATAAGTTTAAAATGTCTGATAAAAGTTTCCCCTTTGACTTCTGGGATGTTGGAGTTCTCTTCCAGCTCTCTATTCCATAGAGATGAAACAATAAATTCACTTCACAGCAAGACTTCACTTGAAAAATCTCTACCAAAAAAATTCTGTCAACTCCTGGATGGCAGAGACTTGGTTATCTTTGAATTCCACTCTATCTAGGCCAGTGTTTTGAACTTTGTGTTCAAAATAAAGTAGCATTTTGAAATTAAATTACAATTTGGGAAATAATATGAAAAATATCTTAAAAGCACTTAATCATTGCTGATCATTGTGCTAAATGATTTTAACTATAATATTTTTTCCGCACAGCAATATTATGGGGTAGGTATAAAGGCAGGGTAAATTCAAGTTTGCACATACAGACTGTATTATAGTCTCTCCCCAACAGACTACTTTTTGCCCTGTTCATTTCAAATCATATCACAAATCACATATTTTTTTCATAACCTAGGAATACATTAGAAATTCAGACACATAAGTTTCTGACAATTTTTTACTTTTATTAGCAGTTATGGGTAGAATGTATTTTAGAGTTAGAGGTTGGCTCCAGGCCCTTGCCCTAATATTACACTCCCTATTCTCTTCCCAGTAGCAGACAACAAGTGGTGGCTTGGAAGGTATCCCTTATGCTGGATGAATGTTTGCTTGGCTTAAAGTATATATGTTCCTCCCTTTTAGCCTTTTCTGGGCTGTGCTCCTTTGTTTTCCATCCAGTTCCCTGCTCAGAGAGCCCTAGCTATAAACTCTCATTAGCCACTGCCTTCCTTGACCATAGGCCCCTTCATTGCATAATATAAGTGCTTTCCCTGCCATGATTTCCTCAAAAAATCATATTGAGTCCTTCCTTAAGGGAGTAAATTTAGTCTTAAATTATATCATCTCCACCCTTTTCCTTGATTTGCAAATAAGCCTGGAATTTTACAGCTCATTCAGTGCAGGCTAGAGACTGTAACTCAGAAAAGGCAAGTGACCTACCAGGTAAGGTCAATCAGACAGTGGCAGTTCCAGAATCAGAGCCCATATTTCCTGGTTCAATTTGGGTGGAATAAAAATAAATCATAAAATATACTGTGTGCCCACAAAGGAAGGATGGCCTTATTTATGGATAAAGATAGTCCTATTTATTTATGCAAATCAATAGCATTCTGTATAAGGACCTTCTAAAAACAGAGACCCTAGTAAACATATGCAGATAGATATGCCATATTTCTGCAATTCAAAGATGACCATTTTTTGAATTTCACATTTTTGAAGCTCACTATTGTAAATATATGTACAATTACAGGACTTTTTGCTTGTTTTTTTTCTGAAAAAAAGTTAATTAACGGTATGTCTTAGAATCCAGGAAATTGGTGTTTATTGATTTGTCTCTGGATATTTCTTTCAGTATAGACATCAGACTCAGTGTCCTCACTATGGTCTTAGTACATTATTGGACCATTTTATATTGTCAGGCTTTGGTAGTAAAACACGAATATGCTTTGGAAAATAAAAATCATTCTTTTTCTTCTCAAACTAAATATCTTTGATTTTGAAATGCCTTCTTTACAGTAACACCACATAATATTAATTGTGTTAATAGTTTTCTACTTTAACTGTAATAATTGAATTTTGAGTAAAAAGTGATGTATTTCATTGCAATCATTCTAACAACTTTGTATGTATTTATATTTTGGGGAACAAAATGATAACGATCTTTTCATCAGTTTAGACCATTGCAAGAAAGGTAAAAAGGTTTAAAATGGTATAAATTATTCATATTTTTATTCAATTTTCCATCGGAGAAAAAATATCAATAATATTTTTTCAACTTTTAAAATAGAGACGAACTCTTTTGGTGGTGTTGTTATTTATTTATTTATTTATTTATTTATTTATTTAGAGAAACAGAGAGAGCGAGCAGGGGAGGGGAAGAGAGAGAGAAGGAGAGAGAGAATCCCAAGCAGGCTCCACACTCAGCGCAGAGGCCAATTTGGGCTTGACCCCGTGAAATGTGAGATCATGACCTGAGCTGAATTCAAGAGTCGATCTCTTAACCAACTGAGTCCCCCAGGCACCCCAAGATTTAAACTCTTCTGATCAGTGGATCAGAAACACATGCCATAGGAATTTGGCTTCTTTCACTTCCATGGCCACCCAGAGGGGCTTGTCCTAGAGCTTTGCTACTTTTACAGAAAGAATTCTTGCACAGACGGTGAAAATTATACTTAGGCTTCATTTTGTAACTATATGACCCCCATCCTGTGGTGGTAGACACTAAATTATGGGTTCTGAAATTCGGTTTCATGTGATTTTGTTTGCTTTGTTTTCACTATTTGGTATGAAATTGGCAGTAGTGAGTGAGTTCTTATGCCACTTATGGTTTCCCTTCTCTGCTAGTTTTCTGCTGATGTTGAAAGAAATGTAGTCTGATAAATTGAAAGTAAAAACCATATTTGTAGTTCGAGTATTGAGATTACAACTTATATTTCTTTATAAGTAAAAATAGAAACTCTACTTACAGAAAGATTGTCGTACATCAAACATTGCAGATTTGTAGTTTCTCTGTAAAGAATGCCAGAAATTCAACACATGAGCACGATAGCCTCAATGTCTATTTCAGAGTGAAGACAAAGCATCCTTAAAGGTATGTTAGTAAATGCACCATGTGACTTCTATAATGTGACTTTAAATTCAAGATGGCCAAGAATTGGGGTTGTTTTAATATTAAAGGTATAATGTTTTCCACATCATTAATTTTTTAAAAATCCAGTACGCTAAAGCCTCAATAGGGTACATGTACTCAACATTCTTGCATCTGCTGATATAATGTTACATGTTAATGATCTTTTCAATAAATATAGTTATTTTCCTAATGACTTTTTAAGCACTTAATTAATATCCTCAGTAATAATTACTCTTTTAAATATTTCCATTTTAGACTTTTGCTAGATCATGGGAACAAAATTTGACTTTTGTTGCATAAGAAATTTTATTTAGGTGACATTAAACTAAGATTATTAGGTGCAACATTAAACACAATGAAGGAAAAACATTATATGTATGATACTATTCTCATTTGCACATAATACTATTAATGATGATAACATAACATGGTCAAAATGTTCTAGGTACTGTTCAGGGCTCTTTAAATAGTGAATGATGGGGAGATTATGTTCTTAGTGTTCATAATATATCCAGTGCCTAATCAAATACGGCATATTTTAGATGAGCATCGGCAAAACTAATTTGTTTGCCTCGCCCATCAGTATAGATTTTGTGATCATGCCTCTAATATGTTTAGTTATTTGTTTAAAGCCCATTGAATACTATTGAGCTATTATACATGCTATGAAACAGATACCACAAGAGGAATGGAAAAGTGAGATAAAATTGCACATCCGTTGAGCTAGGTTTCTGTTACTCTGCTTTGTAGACCAATAAACTAGATTACTGAAGCCTGCCAGCTCTGCCTGCAGAAGTGTTACCCAAACCGACACTTAGCCCATGAAAGACTTTTTTTTATAAAACTGTAAATAAGCGCAATTTTCTTTGCTCCTAGCCTAGTCAAGTCTACTTTCACCTATTCTTATTTTAGTTCTATGTTTCTGACCATCTTATGACTGCTCTAATTTTCTTGAAACTCACAATATGTGACTTTCATGCAACTGAACAGACTTCTCTGAATATCAGCACCTGTATCACACAAAAGGTATCCTATACTTAAGTAACTATATACTTTGTGTTCAAACCAAGGCACTGTTAATAATTATTGAGCTCACCAGGATAAGATGCATAAACAATGCTGCCCCCCTTTTCCACCCAATAATGGTTATTATGAGGTATAAGTAAAGTAACCATGCTTTCATTTCATCTCACCTGAAGCCGTTTGTTTAGTAAAACTTACCTATATAGAATTGTTTAAAGTTCTTACAAGCTAGGCTAGCATTGGCCTTTTAGCCCTAAGTTTCTCATTAAAAATATTTTGTCTTTGGCAGTTTATAAATATTCTTCCTTCTGACCTTTTAAAATCTTTCATATAATAAAGGTGTTTTTATTATTTATTATTTTGAAGAGAATCAGATAAAATAGATTATTTTTGTTGTTTGTTTTTGTTTTCCTTCTTTTGACAGTAGCAAGACTAAAGCATATCTGGGGAGGAAAGTGCCAGACAAAAAGTGTGTGTGCAGAGAGGAAGAGTGTAACATAAAAAAAAACAAAGCACAGCCCCAAAATGTCCTTTGTTGTATACACCACAGTAAAATTACTGTAGGGATCAATTTAGTGAATACTTGCCAGGGAGACAAATTCTCATTTTAAGAAAGTAGAGACACTTTTCTCTACGTCAATTTAATGGCACTGCTTTAGAAAGAAAAGGACTACTTTGTTTTTTCACTTTTATTTATGTTTGAGTTATAAAAGTGCTACATATAATTTTATTAGGCCACGTTAATGGTATCTGACACTTTTTAGTACATCATCCTCGTACTCTGTAATGTTAACGGCATAACTGCCTATGAGGTACAGAAGGAGAGGTACAGCAGGTCAGAACACAAGAGTTGGCTGGATTGCACTGGCTAAACTGAAATTAACGGGCTTTGATCTATCCAATTTTTGAATATATTTTAATTTAATTAATTTTAGTTTAAATTGAGTTCATTTCTCCAAAAAAAAATTCTTAAGAGCACAGTTAATTAGCTAAGATCCAAATTTGCCAGCTGATTCTAATTTGATAAGGGATTTCTTCTGGGCTCTTAATTGCTGCATTTGCCTTTTTTAAATCACAAATTTAAAGTCCAGGCAAAAGTTGCTGGCCAATTGCATTAATGAATTACAGAGAAAGCATATATTAAAACAGAAACATTATTGGAAGTGTGTGCATTATTTTGAAGCAACGAAAATTAATCTGAGAAAGCAGAACCATAATTCTATTTTCTAGATATCTCTGGAAGTTCAGGAGTAAAAAAAGCATTTGCTAACTGAAAAAAAGAGAATGCATTCTACTGAATAAAAATGTTACAAAACAGTGAGCATAGAGCTCTCTGAGAATGGTAGATTTACAGAATACATTTTTTATTTCAACACTTTTTCAATAAAAAAATGCAACTGCCATCAGCAATATTTTGCCAATGTAAATGTCCTTTCTGAAAGATAAATGGCAGAAAGTCTTTTTGAGCAGTACCTTTTTATTCTTAGTGAAGATAGTATTTTAGGAGGGTAGTTCATCAGCTGTTCCAATGTACTGCCTTAATTGTCATTTAAGACTAAACAATTTCTGTAATTCTTTCCAGAGGAAACAATGTATACCTTTATCTTTACACTGGGTCAGAAATGCTGTTCATATTTCTATGGGAAAATTGTGGAGGAAGAACAGTGTCTTTATTTGGATTAGATAAGTTTGGGTGACCTATGATAAGGCTATTTATTAATAAGCAATATCTCAAGAAAATAAATCTTAAAATTAGGTATTGACGAGTAGTCTTTTAATAATGATGTGATAGCAATGGAAACTGATGCCTAAGGTGCCAAGTAACAATTTGAAAATTTGAAATTATTGTTCATGAAGTGTTAGGTTCAGAGTTAAATGATTTTGTGTCTAAATAGTATCATTTTATTTGTAGATACTTTCAAAACCCTTAAAATAAATATTATAGTGGTTACTGTTCTTAACAGTGTTCTGAATGTTTAGTGAATTTTTCACTGATATGTAATTTGTAATAATGACTAAATGATAAATCAAATGGCCCTTTAGCTACTTGGATTATGATACAAAAGTTGTATATAATAATAGTTAGGTCTTAAATTTTGGTCAGGCAATCGTCAGGTCAAGTTCCAATAATTAATATCTGTAACAACTGAGACGAGTTGTTTAAACTCTGTGAACTTTGTTTCTTTGTCAGTAAAATGGAAGCAATGATATTACCTAACTCACCTGGTTGCTGTGAGAATTTAAAGGAGAAAAAAAAAAAGTGCATTTCTTACCCTAGTGTCTAATATGAGCAATTATCATTATTATTTTTAAAATGTTAAATTCTTAATACTTGAAATGGTGTTCTAAACTATTTCCATGCTTCTTTCCTTCCTTTTTATCCTTCTTTCTTTTCTTCCTTCCTTCTTAATTTCTGACAGGATTTCACATTTGGTATATTGCAGTGATTCCTGGTGTTTTTTATTCTCTCTATCTCTAAGCAGGCAGCCATTTTGTGCCTGCTTAAGGTTGCATGGAAAACGATTAGACTTTCTAATCCATGTTTTTGAGAGACCATGAATGAATGCATGTAAACTTTATGGCTGGGACATTGCTCTGAGTTCCTAGATTTTGATGTGGACAAACGACTGGATAGAAATTGAAGCTGTCTCCCTAGGGAGGGGTTGATAGTACTCGTTAGATGGGAGAAAAGTTGAAATGGGTATTTATTTGGTGGTCAAAAGAAAGAAATATGGCAGAGAGCAGCTAGTTCACTACATCCATTGTTCCTTTCTAGTTGACTCCTTCACAGTTAGGAGTGGCCCTGGACATAATTCTGGACAATTGAATATGGCTGAAATTATTCAAGTCACGTCCAAATCTGACCCATAAAAACCTCCCCTGTGTTACTCTGCTCTCTCTTTTCCCATAGAGTGGCTGAAAATAAATGGCCCTAAATCCCCAGGGAGTCCTGGAGACACAATTTGGAGTGAGTCAGGTTCATGAGTCACCACTAAGAAGAAAGGCCCTCAAAAAACTGCCTACTTAGAAACATATGCATTGGATTTTTAAAAGAGATAAATGCACTTTAACATGTTAAGCACTGAAATTTTTTTTAAATGTTTTTATTTATTTTTGAGACAGAGAGAGACAGAGCATGAGAGGGGGAGGGGCAGAGAGACAGGGAGACACAGAATCCAAAGCAGGCTCTAGGTTCTGAGCTGTCAGCACAGAGCCTGACACAGGGCTCGAACCCATGAACATGAGATCATGACACGAGCCCAAGTTAGAAGCCCAACCAACTGAGCCACCGAAGCACCCCAAGCACTGAAATTCTGAAGGTGTTTGTTATAGCATGCAGTCTGTTGTGACTCATACACTTTCCAAATGAAGTAACACCTAGTCTGTGTCCTGGAGAATGAAGTTAATGATAGAAATGTCATAAAAATGACTTTTGTGGCAGAGGAAAGCTTAGCTTAAAATAGAGGAAATAGCAAATGCAAAGGAAAGGAAGAGAGAAAGGGATGGTGAAAGGGAGAAATAGAAAGAATATCTTGTTCAGGTAACTGTAAAGTGTAGTGTCTGCACATCTTTTTATTCCCTTCAAACTCTTTTCTTGCTCATTAGGTTCCAACCACATTAGCCATATTTCTGTTTCCTAAAGACACCAGTCTCTTTTCTGTTACAGGACCTTCATCAATGCTGTTTCTCTTGCCAGATATGTCTTCTCTGGAATCTCCTTAGCTAACTCCTATTTACCTTGCATATCTCAAATTAAAAGATTCTTTCAAGAAAAAGCATTTCCTGCAAATATAGTTCAAGTTATTAAGTTATTATTCTTAATTTCTCTCATAGCACCTTTTTAGAAATTTTCCTTTAAAACAGTTATCACAACATAGGGGCATCTGGGTGACTCAGTTGGTTAAGTGTTCAACTCTTGATTTCAGCTAAGGTCATCATCTGTCGGTGTCTGGGATCAAGCCCTGTGTTGGGCTCTGCAATGACTGTGTGGAGCCTGTTTGGGATTTTCTTTCTCTCTGTGTGTCTCTCTCTCAAAATAAATAAATAATAAAAATATTTTAAAGAATTAAAAGATAAAACCGTTATCACAATATCTAATCATGTAATAATTGGATACTAAATTTTAAAATGCCTTCCCATTTGTTAAACTGAACAAAAGTCACTGAAAAGTACTTGGAACACAAAAATACACAGTTATTAGCAAATTGGAAGTCTTATATGAGATGAAAATAAAAATTGCATAAGGAAAAATCTTTGTAAGTTATGTGTTTGTACTTTATCTTGACAATTTAGAGCTGCTGAGAAATTTCAACCATTGACTCAGGTAATCAGATTTGCCTCAGAAAGATTGCTTAGTTTGGAAAATGAATTGAGCATGAGGTAGGGTGAGATGGTGCTGGGCACATCTAGAGGAATTGCTTGTATAATCTATGAGACAGCTGAGATAGCTTAATTAAGAAAGTATGAATGAAGATTCAGGGGTGCCTGGGTGGCTCAGTCAGTTAAGTGTCTAACTTCAGCTCAGGTCATGATCTCATGGTTCATGGGTTCGAGCCCGGCATTGGGCTCTGTGCTGACTACCAGCTCATAGCCTGGAGCCTGTTTCGGATTCTGTGTCTCCCTCTCTCTCTGACTCTCCCCTGCTGACTCTCTCTCTCTCTCTCTCTCTCATAAATAAATAAAACATTTTAAAAATTTTAAAAAGAAAGTATGAATGAGAATTCAAAGAAAGGCACAGAACTCAAAGATGCTTTGAACATAAACTGAATGGTGAAAACAGTAGGAGAAGCAGCAGAATGGAAAAACACTCACGTTTATTCTTGGCCACTTAAAAGCTGTGTGACTTTGGTCAAATGGCTTAATGTGTTTTAAGCCTTAGTTTTCTCAGCCAAGTAAATACACATTTCCTTTGGTAGTTTGCAAACTTTAATGTCAGCAATGAATGATTGGATGGGTGAGATGTTCTGCAATGCAAGAGCTTCTTTGAATCAGAGTCCAAAAAGCTTTGGTCCAAAGCTCCAAAGCCCCCAAACTCCAAAACCCTTCCATCTTGCCTTTCTGGTGCTTCACATTGGTCCCTGAGAAACTCTTGGGATCCGAGAAGCCAGTGGAAAAACAATTGGTTTCCTGGAACTCTACATTTTGATGTTATAGATATATCCCAAGTTGAACTCATAATCATGTTTCAAATCTGTGTCCCTACATATTGTCTCTTCTGTCTTCAGACTGTATTCTGTGATTTATCCTCTCCATTCTTCATGCTCTGCTTCCTTTACCAACTATTTACTGATTACTCTTAAATCTGTTATGTTCCTCTCATATATTTCCTATGAGATCTAGTCATCAACATTAAGATGACATACTAGTCCATCGCACTTAGTAAATTAAACTCAATATATACTCCCGATCTGCACATGTACTTCTCATCCTGTATTCTCTAATTAGAATGAATTCCATTAACGCTTCTCCAGCTACTCGTGTGAAAACTTACGGAAGAACTAGAATCCCGTCTCTGTCTTTCGCTCTCTTATTTGCACGTGAATGGTTAAGGTCTCAACTTCAATCCCAGGAGAAACATGTACATAGAAGTCATAGGTATCCAACTCATAAACTAAATAAGCATTACAGCCATGAGATTAGATCCTCCAAGCAGTGGATATATAATGAGAAAACACTGGCCAGGGGAAGTCTCTTGTAAAGTTCATTTTAAAGACTGAAAAAGAACAAGACAATTAAATAAATTAAATATACATACATATGTACATACATACAAACATACATACACAAATATACATACATACATACAAATGAATAAATATTGGAAAATGGGACCAAAAGTAAGCGGAAACCCAAGAAAGTGTTAAACTACAAAAACCTGGGAAGTGAAAACAGTCAACATTGTGAAATATTGCAGACCGTAAGACAGAAAAGCTAGGACAGGAACACTGATTTAGTAATCAAGAAAGGGTCTGTGTTCTTAGGGAGGGAAGCTGGTGGCATTCTGAGCATTGTATTCATGTCTCATTTTGTTGAGAGGTGAAAAGGAGATGAGGAAGGATGGGCAAACACATCTATCAGGTGTTGTGGCTGTTGAGGAGAGGATAGCGAGTCACAGCCTTTCTGACCCTCACTTTTCTAGTTTGTTCAATTATTGTGTGTTAAAAATGATTAGATAAGACAATTACAAATGTGTTACAAAACATACATTATTTAACACTTCATGAAGCAGACAGTCTTCTTCCAGACAAAGGCAAAATGAGGCAGGAAGTTTTCATAGGTTAAATAATAAAACGAAGGAGAAGGAAAATACAAAATATCTGATTGGCTAGGGCTACATATTCAATCTTGCTTGAGATCAGAAGTTCCAGAGTTGGCTTGGTATTTGGGGATTGGATGCATGTATGTACTGTGCTTCTGGGTCAAATGGAGCATTAGCAGGGATACAAATGTTATTTAAGTTTCTGTTTGCTCATGTGGCACCCAGGCAGGAGGGACTCTTATCTTAGGTCTAGAATGTTATTTCATCATGGGATACATGTCATCTTTATAGACATTATGGGTAAGGATGGAGCTGTGGGTGCTCTGGAAGCTGTTCAAATCTTTCCCAAATCCCTGAAATAAGTACCTTTTCTATGTGCAGTAGTAAGCACTTCATAACGGTCAGCACATTATACTAAAATTATCTGGTTTTAGAGATCATGATCTCCTTGGAGATGGGCTCTATCTTATTTATTTTTCTGTCTTCAGCTTCCAGCAGAGTACCTATCACATAGTCAGAATATAATAAGTGCTGGTTTGCATTCCTCAAACTAAAGTTTTGTATACAATTTAAATTCTGTGAAACTAAATGTTAGTGCCCTGTTTCCCAACGAAGGTACAGAAGAAACATAAATAAAAGTGAAAGACAAAAAGTGGATGCCATTGAAAACATTTATCCACCACGTCCTTCCTCTTCTCTTCCTATAAATGAAAGAACAAGGCTGAGAAGTTATTAAACCCTGAACAGGTATATGATACTTTTGGCTTGCTATTGCTAGTATCTACTTAGGATAAATATGTCTATAGGAAGATGACCATGAGGCAGTTTTCTTTCATCAGGCTTCATATCTGCTTTCTACATCTAATGAATAAAAATTGGTGGTAGTGGTTCTTAGGGATATTCTAAAATCCCAAAATGATGCTTACTTGTTATATGAAGAATAAGACTAAGAACTCTGAATCAAAGTCCTTTATAGAGCAGATACAATATGATAAAGTATAGAAACTTATCAAGTTTGGAATATAGGTTTCAGATATTACAGTATATCCCGGCTTCTATTAAGTAGAAATTAAGCTTTGGGTATATGAGACCTTTAAATTCTCCTTCACCTAACTTAATATTTGAGCCCTGCTCAGAAATTTCCCTGTGTTATATGGTACAGATGGCACGGCCCAGATATTGTATCCATAAGAAATATCCCATTCAACCAACTGAAATCCATTTCATCTCTAGTATAGTGAATCAAATCTAAAGGACCTTGGTGGATTGCCCAAACTAAAACAGATATGGAACACAGGTGTGAGGGGCCATCAGACTTAGTCAAAGTGCTAAATGTTGACTGAAACAAATACAAATTAATATTACTTTGAATCTGTGCCTGGCATTGCTCCTAAACTTACAAATGGGACTGAGGTTTTGGATGACAGGATTCAGAAATATTGTATTAAAATATTGCTTAGGAAAACCTGGGTGACTCAGTCAGTTAAGTGTCAGATTCGGATCAGGTCATGATCTCACGGTTCATGAGTTCGAGCCCTGCATGGGGCTCTGTGCTGATAGCCCAGAACTTGGATCCTGCTTCAGATTCTGTGTCTCCCTCTCCCTCTGCCCCTCCCTTGCTTGCTATCTCTCTCTCTCTCTCTCTTTATTTAATTACTTTATTAAATAAAGTAATTTAATGGAGCTCCTGGGTGGCTCAGTAGGTTAAGCATCCGACTTCAGCTCAGGTCATGATCTCATGGTTCATGGGTTCAATCCCCACTTCTGGCTCTGTGATGACAGCTAGCTCAGAGTCTGGAGCCTGTTTCAGATTCTGTCTGTCTCTCTCTCTCTGACCCTCCCCTGATCACACTGTCTCTTTCTTTCTCTCTCTCAAAAATAAATAAAACATTAAAAAATTTTAAAAAGTAATTTGAAATATTGCTTAAATGTTCATAAGGATGCTTGGAAAGTCAGAATGATCCCCTGATCCCCTAAATAAGGGAGAATACATTTTATTTTATTTATTTTTTAAGTTTACTTATTTTGAGGGAGGCAGAGCATGACCAGAGAGAGGGGCAGAGAGAGAGAGATGGAGAAAGAGAATCCTAAGCAGGCTCTGCACTCTTAGGGCTGAATCCAATGCAGTGTTTGAACTCAGTAACTGTGAGATCATGACCTGAGCTGAAGTCGAGTTGGAGGCTTAACTGGCTAAGTCACCCAGGCGCCCAAGGGGAGAGACACCGTATTTATTTTATTTATTTTTAAAAGTTAATTTATTTTTTAAATTTACATCCAAGTTAGTTAGCATATAGTTCAACAATGATTTCAGGAGCAGATTCCTTGATGCCTCTTACCCCATTTAGCCCATCCCCCCTCCCACAACCCCTCCAGGAACCCTCTGTTTTCCATATTTAAGAGTCTCTTATGTTTTGTCCCCCTCCTTGTTTTTTATTATTTTTGCTTTCCTTCCCTTATCTTCATCTGTTTTGTATCTTAAAGTCCTCATATGAGTGAAGTCCTATGTTATTTGTCTTCCTCTGGCTAATTTCACTTAGCGTAATACCCTCTAGTTCCATCTATGTAGTTGCAAATGGCAAGATTTCATTCCTTTTAATTGCCAAGTAATACTCCATTGTGTGTGTGTGCGTGTGTGTGTGCGTGTGTGTGTGTGTGTACCACATCTTCTTTATTCATTCATCCATTGGTGGACATCTGGGCTCTTGCCATACTTTGACTATTGTTGATAGTGCTGCTATAAATATAGGGGTGCATGTGCCCCTTCTAAACAGGATACCTGTATCCCTTGGATAAATAACTAGTAGTGCTATTGCTGGGTCATAGGGTAGTTCTATTTTTAATTTTTTGAGAAACCTTCGTACTGTTTTCCAGAGTGGCTGCATCAGTTTGCATTCCCATCAGCAGTGCAAAAGAGATCTCTTTCTCTGCATCTTTGCCAACATATGTTGTTGACTGAGTTGCTAATCTGACAGGTGTGAGGTGGTATATCATTATGGTTTTGATTTGTATTTCACTGATAATGAGTGATGTTGAGCATTTTTTCATGTGCCAGCTTGCCATCTGGATGTCTTCTTTGGAGGAGTTTCTATTCGTGTCTTTTGTGCGTGTTTTTCACTGGATTATTTATTATTTGGGTATTGAGTTTAATAAGTTCTTTATGGATTTTGGATACTAACCTTTTATTTGATATGTCATTTGCAAATATCTTCTCCCATTCTGTCAGTTGCCTTTTAGTTTTGTTGATTGTTTCCTTTGCTGTGCAGAAGCTTTTTATTTTGATGAGGTCCCGATAGTTCATTTTGGATTTTTGTTTCCCTTGCCTCCAGAGACGTATTGAGTAAGCAGCTGCTGTGGGGGGAAAGAAACTTTAAAGGATAAGATGGTGAAATAGGATTTAAGGAAAGTTTGTCAGAGCTTGTATGACTAACTTCACCAAAGCAATGGAACCTCAGTTCATATCTTTCTTAAAAAATGAGTCCAAGAATATTCTAATCACTTATATACAATGGCACCTACTGCGGATGCTATGGCTCAGAGGCCTTTTGCCATTTCTCTCCTCCTTTCACTGGCCTAGGAGGTCTTCGCTACCAACAGCCCAGACTCATTACTCTTCTTTGAAGAATTTCCCTCCTCTTACTGGAGTCATTTGATATTCAGTTGCAGAGAACTGAATTGCCTGAGTTTACACCACTCCAACATAGCTCATATGCCTCAGAGGAGACAATGCTGAGACACAATGTGCACTTCACAGATCCCTTGTAAGAACAGGCTAAACTGGTCTGCAATGGAGGACTTGGCCTGAAATCACTTCCTTGTTTGCCCCCTTCTCCTGATCCTTCTTTGTTCTGTTTCTTCTGCTCTCTTACTGGCCTCTCCTGGAAACATTTCTGAATGAATAACTTGATGAAAATCCTTGTCTCAGGTCCATTTCTAGAAAATACAGTGCAGGGAGATATTCTGCCAAAATCCTCCTGTACAATAATGAGTTCGTATTAGTGATATCCAATGAACAATCCCTTGTGAGAGAAAATGCATGTATTCAATAAATATATTAAATATACTGTATTGAGAAACTACTGGATACCAGCCACTGGAAATAGAAGAGAACAAGACCTCTCCCTGCCCTTATTCTACCAACAGATACAAGCATTAGATGCACAATATACCTAACTGGAGATGTAATTATTTCTGGGAAGGAAAAATGCAGGGGTACATGAAAGCTGATATGGGGTAGAAGTAGACTGGACCAACTGAGAAAATATCCCCAGAGAAGTAACATTTGAACCGAATCCTGAAGATGAATAATGGGAAAGAAACCAAGTGAATAGAGTGGGGGAACTTCTGCAGAAGGGAGATGGCCACTGAAAAAGTCTTAGAAGCAAGGCAGAAGGCCCACAACCCCTGGGTATAGTGACCACTGGTAGTTGACCTATGGTAAGGCTCTGGAGGTGGGCAGGGGCCGAGTAACACATTGTCTCGTAGGCATATTGAGGATTTCTGCTTCATCTTAAAAGCAATTAGAAGCTCTGAAGAGTTTCAGGAAGAGAAGAAAGATGATATTTGCATTTCAGAAGATTGCTCTGGATCTTCTAGTTTAATCTAGAGGGAAAGAAGAACAGGTGGTCTCTTTCGGAGGTCTTGCTACAGTGAGTAATGATGGCGGCATTTGGCTGATGTGCGGACGAGGAAATGGAGACAAGTAAGTGGTTGGAGCCAGAAGACATTCAAAAAGTCACATTAAGTGAGGAATTAGATGAGCCAAGAGAAGGGAGAGGCATCAAAGATCACAGTTCTATTTTTGTCGTGAACACCTGGGTATAAGTTCATGTTGTCATAGAGATGTCGACCACAGGATGGAAAACAGATTTGAAGGTCCTAATAAACACTCAGGGTATCAATTACATATTCCAATTATGTCCAGTATATTAAACAAATATCAGTGAGAAACACCTTTAATCTGTGTAGATATGTGAAATACAAACAGATGAGTAAGTGTTGGTGTTTTTTTTTTATGAAATGTTTAACTTGATTATGACTTTCTTAAATCTGTGACGATTCAAAACATAGAACTATTATATAGTTATTGTGAGTCACCTGGAAACATGTAAAGTGTATGAAGGCCATCTGGAAAATGTTGTACAAAGGAAAAAGGAAGAAAAGGAAGGGGAGAAGACATAAAGAGAAAGAAGGGAAAAATCTAGTGAGGGGAATTAATGAACAGAAGGAAAGGAAGGAGGGGGGAGAGAAAATGAGGGAAAGAGGGAGAAAGGTAAGAAGGAACGTGTTTATGTTTTTCTGCATTTATTGTCATAGATTCCACCACGTAGCAAGGTCACTCGCCTGTTCTTTAATGAAAACGAATGTAATATACTGGATCCTGCATACATGATTTTAAAAATTTAATTTTTTCAACTGATGGCTCAGACTTTTAATTTGGTGTTTCATCTTTTAAAAAAATAGATTGAATTGGATTTAGTATGCTTGTAAATCTGGATTAAGGTTAGTCTCATCTATTCTATAAGCAAAATACCCTATTACTCTCGCAAACCATAAGGTGAGATCAAAGCAATATATTTCCATTAACTAGACATTTTCCACTAAAGGTAAGCCATTTCTTGTTCCCAAGAGAAAGCCTAAGAATAATTTAGAAAAAAATTCTCAAACGTGCCCCGTATGACTAGAATAATCATGCACCTAGTGTAAATACAATAGGAAGTCTCATCCATGTTTCTTGGCCCTGTGGTGTGGATTTTGTAGCATGATGTGTAGAATTCTTGGCATGGCGTTTTAATTGAAACATTGTTGTGTGTTACAAGATTCCGTTTTTGATCTCCCTTCCATAATACTCATTCTTTAATCTTTTTTTCCTCTATTGCCTCATTTTGCCTTCTCAGAGTATTATACATGCTGAATACCATTATTACTTTTGGTTATTAACTAGGGATGGATTTGGAAAAAAGTAATTTTGTGCTGGCTTGATGTAACAGAATAAGCTGTCAAACATCATAGCAGGTGACAGTGTGCTGTCCTTCTGTAGAGCTACAGCACAATGTGTGTTATAGCTGGAAGGTTATAGGTAATCAGAGAGGATTACCGACGGCAGCTTTATTAAATATCTGTGGAGGTCTACTGTGGCTGCAACCAGATAATATGAGCTTCCAATATGAAAACAGGAAATTATTAATAAACTGGATTGGCTGTTCTGAATGCCCTTGCAAAAGTTTATCTAATTTTATTTTCCAGGGAGATGAATGTCAAGTATTAGATTTATTATTACTTAAGGTGTCGGCCTTTTATTCTTTGAAGTGATTCTCTTTTAATTTGTTATATTTCCCTGGATGTTTGATGATATTAACATTGTTTAAACCGGAATGTTTCCATTCTCATTTTGTAGTAAGTAAATTTTGACAGTTCAGAACAGAGCAGGGTTTGTGTGTTCTTTCCAATAGTGTATGATAAAATATGGTTTGCCAGGAGACTTAGATCAATATGTAAGTTGGCATGATTCTTTCCTACATTCGAATAAATCATTTTTATAAGCTTGCATCAAATACAGTTCTTTAAACCTTTTTTTTTTTCCTGGTGGAATCTCTAAAAGCAAAGAGTTTATTTTGCTCACCTCTTAAAAGAATTCTTGCACTTTTTGAAGAAGACAGTATTGATTTATTTTTGTTTAATTGCAGCACGAAATAACGAGTTATAGCCTTTTAAGAACTTCTACAACCACTTTTGATGCACCTTTATCTATTCAGCGAGATGAGAAATGCAGCACCTTACGTTTAACACTGTGAAGTTTGACAAGCATTGAAACAAAAAAGGAAGTGTAAATTTTACTAATCAAAACATCTGTACCGTGCAGCCATTTACATTTTCCTATCAAGACATGAGAGAAATGTTAATTTTAGACGACTCTTTTTATGACCTATAATTACTGTCATTAAGAAAGCTCCGGAGACTTACAGGGAGCCTTGACTGAAATACAGTTTGACATATTCTATAATTAATGCTGAATTAACGTGCTACATGAAGCGCCTTAGAAAAAAAAAAGGTTTCTTTTTCTCAAAGAGAAGTCAAAGAAATTGTATTACAGGAATGCCATCCAGCACAGCAGTATTTCAACTTATATTATTGAGCCTATGAAAAGCTGACTTCTCAAGTAGTTTAAAATTATTGTTAAAACTTTCCTTAGTTTCAGGTAGAGGAGGATATGTATACATAGGCATAGATATTTGTTTCCAAGTTCTTTCACATTCTTGGTGAAAAGTTAATTAGTGCTTAAAAGTAGTTAGTTGCTTTTTGACACTCTAAGAGCACTTTGGGAATAGTGAAAATACTAATAGAAAATTTGATCATAAAATACACACTGAATGCCTCTAGTGTAGTCTTCTGGATGTGTTCCTTTAAAGGAGGTTACTGTAAACCTTCACTTGACTATAAGATCCATGAAGGCAGGTTATGTTCTCTTTAAACTGTCTACCTAATTCCTTGCACCTAGAATTGCGCATGACACATACTGGGTGCTCGATAAATATTTGATGAATGGATTAAGAACTAAATAGTATATTAATAATACTTTAATATCTTCAAACATCTCCTTTATACTACTATACTCGTTAATTGTTTTTAAATCCCTGACAAGCAATGTGAAATAACATCTTTTTAGCAATAGACTTCTAGTGTGTAGGGTTTTGTGTGTGTGTGATTAAAAAAAAAAAAAGATCAGCACTGTTTATAGAATAATCATTTAAACAAAAACTGCTCAAATGAATTAAAGAGGAAAATCTAATTTTTCTGGAAGGGCACGCTTTATATCAGTTCTAATAATTTTATATTAGTCATATTCAAAAAGAGTGTAACTGTTAAAAAGTCTTTGAATACATTTCCAGAGTGCCTTAAGTTTCAATGCTAATATTTGCAAATGAAAATATTTATGAAATATTCTGCAAAGATAATACTAAACATTATTTTCTTATACTTTTCATTATACTGCAATTAATATTTTTATCTAGTATTTATTATTAATTAGCAAAAAGATAAGTTTTAAAATTTAAATTTTAGCTCGTTAACATACAGAGCAATATTGGTTTCATAAGTAAAATTTAGTGATTCATCACTTACATACAACACCCAGTGCTCATCCCAACAAGTGCCCTCCTTAGAACCCATCATCCATCTAGCCCATTCCCCACTCACGTCCCTCCATCAACCGTCGGCTTGTTCTTTATTGTTAAGAATCTCCTGTGGTTTGTTTCCCTCTCTCCTCTTTCCCCCACTTCCCAAATGTTCATCTGTTTTGTTTGTTAAATTCACCATATGAGTGGAGTCATATGGTATTTGTCTTTCTCTGTTTGACTTATTTCAATTAGCATAATACTTATTTCACTTAATTCACTTATTTCATTTCCATCTACACTGTTGCCAACGGCAAGATTTCATTCTTTTTGATGACTGAGCAATATTTCATTGTATATCTATACCACATCTTTCTTATCCATTCATCAGTCAATGGATATTTGAGCTTTCTCTGTAGTTTGGCTATTGTTGCTAATGCTGCTACAAACATTCAAATCTGTATTTTTGTGGCCTCTGGGTAAATACCCAGTAGCACAATTGCTCAATTGTAGGGTAGTTTTAGCTTTAGTTTTTTGAGGAGCTTCCATACTATTCTCCACGGTGGCTGCACCTGTTTGCATTCTCACCCACAGCGGAAGATGGTTCCTCTTTCTCCACGTCTTCATCGAGATCTGTTGTTTCTTGTGTTGTTTGTTTTAGCAATGGAGACAGGTGTGAGGTAGCATCTCATCGTAGTTTTGATTTGTATTTCCCTGATGATAGGTGATGTGGAGTATCTTTTCATGTGTCTGTTGGCCATCTGGATGTCTTTGGAAAAGTGTGTATTCATGTCTTCTGCCCATTTCTTAACTAAGTTATTTGTTAGGAAACAGATGTTTTGAGGAAGATTTATAAACATGTCCTCTACCATATTTCACCTCTAACTCTGATACTCAAAATCAACCCCAGGGGGCAGTTAATAAACAAAACACTAAAATACCTCTAGGTCAATTATCTAATGTTTAATTTATTATTTACGGTTTGTAGATTTAGGCATCTCAGATTGTTGCATTGTTCAGAATGTTCCAGACTATTGTGGCACTTGCAAGGATTTCTCCTTGTAATGGAGCAAACCTGGTATGCTTAACAACATCACTGTGATTTAAAACAAAAATAAATAAAAACTATAAAACACACAACTCCTCAATAGTCCCAGTAAAGGCAAGAGAGTCTGGCATATTTCAAACTGCAAATCCTAAGATAAACTGATACAGGAATCTCTTCTTTAACTTCATGATATTCCTGTGTGAACAAATTTTTGCTTTTATTAACATTGGTTTAGAAAAGAAATGACAATAAATATGTACAATTTAGACAGAGAACTATTATCCTCAACTTTGGAAGTAGACCTTCATAGGAGTTTCTAAAATAGCAAGATTTGGGGCACCTGGGTGGCTCAGTTGGTTAAGCCTCTGCCTTCAGCTTAGGTCATGATCTCATGGTTTGTGAGTTCGAGTGTCACATCAGGCTCTGTGCTGACAGCTCATAGCCTGGAGCCTGTTTGGATTCTGTGTCTCCCTTTCTCTCTGTTCCTACACCACTTGCTCTCTCTCTCTCTCAAAAATAAATAGACATTTGAAAACAAAAATTTTTAAATAAAATAATGAGATTAAAATGGGATAAATGCATGAAAAAACAAAAAAAATCACAAGTATGAAAAATTTAAAAAGGAAATGAAGATTTAAAAATTAAGGAACATGTCACATTGCTTTCAGATCTAAATTTTGCTTATCGTTACATACCAAAGTAGTTTAACTATTTGAAAAAAGGTTTTTATAAAAGCTTAAATTGTTACTATTGTTATTATTGTGATAGCTATTGTAATCATGCTCTATATTATTTATAGCTAAAGAATATCTGATTGTTCAAGAAGTGGAATATTAATAGGGATTTATTAGCTATATTTGAAATGCCTTAATTTTTCCCCCTCCCTCATCTTTTGTGGAAAATTAAGCTCATTGTTTTTCCTTTTGGCCCATCCAGGGGAGAGAGGAAGAAAAAGTTTTTTCCAGTCAGAAAAACTACAATGAACTGAAGTTAAATCAGGTACACATTTTATTTTTGTAGGCACGTTTTGCGATTCACTTTTTGGGAAATAAGAAAATAAAAAATTAAAACAGTGGATTTTTTTTCCTCTCCTGAGTCTCTTTATATTTCACAAACAAATCCCACTCAATTGTGAGCTTCCAGAGAACAGGCAGCACACACTATTCCTTTCAGAATTTTATCTGTAGTACTGGCTTTGATAAAGATACATCCCAACTTTCAGAAGAATCCTGATGACACACAGACAGCCTCTCTGGGAAGCAAGGGTCCTTTATGTAGGAAGTGAAGGTACAGCTGGATTTTGGAGCACTTTGATGCCTTATTTGAAGTCAATAAACAGTATATACAAAGAACAGTTGTAGAAAATATAGAAATGCATAATATAGTCTCTAAAAGGTGAATGATGTATGAATGTGTGTGTACGTGTATAAAAGTGTGTGTGACTGAAACACACTTTAAATAAATGCTGGCTAAATCCATAGTTTATAGGCTGTGATCAAATACAGAATTTTTCTGGTATTGCTGCTAACTCTTTAGCAAAAGTCCTAAAATGGTTTTAAATTCCAGCTTAGAGCCTCAATTCAGTAATTAGAATGCATGTAGCCCCTTATATTATTCAACATTTTACTAAGTCAAACTTAATGCTTTTTCTCTTCTCTAAGACACAATAAGCTCTATAATTGAAGGTGTCTTTCCAGAAGAAGTGGATATTCATTGCCTACTCCCCTCATTCACTTCCTCTGGTTCTCATTGTAAAGTTGAAGTGGGAGGACAGCGAAGTGGTTGGGGATGGAACAGAGGTTTTCATTTTTGGGTGGCTTCACCCTCTCTGAGCCTGGGGTTGGTTAAGATGATCTTTTTTTCTTTACGAGGGGCTTTGGGGAAATTCAGAGTCCACCTTCAGGGAACAAACTCTGCAACACTCTTGTCTCTAATCCAGTCTTACTTCTGGCTTACTGTGCGATCTTTTTGTGGACCAGCCTTTTTCCAAGGTAGGATTCAATGGTGGAGCCAAGTCCTATTTTTTACTGCCACTCGTTCTCTCCTGCTGTTTTCTTCAGGCTGAGTCAGACATCAGTCTACTCTCCCTGATCTCACCTAGGTTTAGAGGTGCATATCGGACGCTTTCTACAGTTCTGTGGGTACCCGCTCATAAGACATGAGGTAAGGTTGTAGTATCCCTCAGTCCTCTCTTTTGGAAAGTGCAATAACTGCCTTGTTCATTTCACATCAAAGATGTGAACCATAACCTCTCTCAACCATAACCTTTCCTTATTTCCCTCATCTGGCCAATAGTCGTGGAGTTGCAAAACTCATAACTGTCCCATAGTAAATTCTGCATTTCAAATCTTTTATATTTTTTTCTTCACAGAATCTTCCATTTTACTATATGTTGCAAATTCATTGCAAAAGGTGTGAAAGAAGAAGGAAATTAAGTTGGTAAATATTTTGAAGCCAGACTGAAATACTTGGCCAAGTTTCTATAACAGTGGAACTACTTTAATCAAAGAAAATCTTACTTATGTGGCCAAAAAAGAAAATAACAAGAATTGTACTTATCGAAGTAGAGTTGATAAGCTTGGAAGGTGGATCTCCCTCCCTCTCTATGCAATTCCCTGCCTTGGAAAGCACTGCCCTCTACAGAAACCATTGGATCTGAAGAGTGTGTATTGGAAAACCTCTCCTGAAGACCATATGATGAGCAACAAGGTGTACACTAAGAAAGACTGAAAACTCAGATCTGTGCAAGGAGATAATGAAGTCTATGAAAACAATTAGAAAATAAGAAAATGTTTGCACAAAGTCAGACAGAAAGGAATTGAAAAAGATTTGAAAGCACAGTATTTACTTTTTGTTAGTTTATTAGCAAAGCAAAATGACACACATGACACAGGCTTCTTCCAACTTCCTATGCTGGGTGGACATGCTTTTCTCGTTAAACAATGCAATAAAAAAGGAAAGGAATATCAGTTTTTGCAGATGAAGAAGAAAAAAATTGGTTGGCATATCGGTCTGGAAGTACTTGCAGGATATTCCCGGCAGAGATGTGCCCTTGGCATTTGAAATCATGATCTCTCTCTCTCTCTCGCTTACTATAATGAAAAATTTACTTATACAACTTTACACTTTTTGATCACTCTTCCAGTAAACAATTCTGTCCTTGGGAACATCTAATAATCAAGGAGTTACCTCATTCACACAGCAGAACAATCACTGGAAAATATAATAGCTAATTGGGATTTTTGAAATTAAATGTGGTGGTGGTATTGCTTGTGGAAAGATACTAATTGGTTCATGCTTTTAATTTTAATCCTAAAGAATGACTTTCTAATAGTCATAAATGACTTTCTATGGAAGAGATGATAGACTTCCTGTTACCGAAAATGTTCAGTCTTAACAAGGATGCCAATTTGGCATGCATGCTTGTCAGGGATTCAAGTGTCTGTGAAGTGGTTGATTCCCAATTTGTAAGTTATTTTGCAGTTTTCCAAATCTGTCAGTCTATGACCCATCTTGAGTTTTAAGCTGAAATGTCGACATATTAGAAAAATGATTACTATCTGATTGTTAAGTTTCTGTGGTCTCAAATTGAACTTTTCCCCATTGTCTCAGTTTATCCATACACCATCCACCACAAGACAAGTATGCAGGTAAATAGCATACAAAGGAGATAAAATTTTCTAGTGCTGCATTTTATTTGTCTTCAGGTGACATTGTAGTTCACCCAATGGCAGAATATGAGACTTCTCTCTATTTCCCTCCAACCATCTGACCTACCACATTCCCTGAAGATCTCACAGTGTCCACCCCCTACCTAACACTTGTCACTGACTTCATTTTTCAGATAAAATTTACAATTCTTAACATTAAAAGCAAAACTGTAATCTGATCTTACAACTCCACAGACATACACTGCTAACAAACATACTTGTGTCTTAAATGTGTTGGTTCTTTTTCTATACTGAAAATATTTCTTCTACTTTCAACACTAGATCAAGTCTTAAACATTTTTATCTAATGACCTTTTTATCCCACTTCAATATCTAAGAAATCATTACATTGTCACAAATATATAGTAAGTATCTGTTGACCTCCAGATAATGTTACCTCTGAAGCATCATTTTAGAAACAAATGTGATATACATATGTAATTTTAAATTTTCTAGGGCTTATGTTAGGAAAAGGCAAAAAAAATAGGTGAATCTAATTTTAATTACATATTTTATTAATTTCAAATCTTATTTCAAAATATAATCAACATAAAATTATAAATGAGACATTTAAACATTTTATATGGTCTTTAAAATCTGGTGTGTATTTTACATTTACCACACATCTCGATTTGTTCTAGCTAAATTTAAGTACTCAATAGCCTTAGCTAAGTACTCAATAACATGTGGCCAGTGGCTTTTGTGTTCACAAAGCAGCAACAGAAATTGCCCGACCTTGTTTTGCCAGCCAATTCCAGCCCAATATCTGTGTGGGTTGGGAGCAAAGATAGATTCCCACAATTTTTAAATTGTTGAAAGAGATGAAAAAAAGAATATTTATCGACACCTGAAAATGATGTGAAATTCAAATTTCAGAGTCCTTAATAAAGATTTATTAGAGCATAGCCATGCTCATTTACTTATAGATTTTCTGTGGCAAATTTCATGCTAAAAATGACAGAGTCAATTACTGTTGAGTGGCTGTATGACCCCAAAAGCTTAAAATATTTACCATCTGGCCCTTTACAGAAAAAGTTTGCTGACTTCTGCTTTATAGGGTTGACTCTGCTAGGGCCATGATCACAAGCTAGTTGTCTTAGTTTGCATTCAAGTCACCACTGACACACAAAAGAGATTCAATAATTTCAAAATAAAATATATCTTATAAATCCAATGAAACAAGCATTTGTTGAACAAGCACAATCCTAAAACACATCCTCTTTACCTAGAAATCAAACCTTAAAATTTTTCCAGTTCAAAACATGGTACCAGTAGGACATAGAGAGGATAAAACAGTCAAAAGCAGAATTCTCAGTTCAGATAGATCTGAGTCCAAGCTCCAGTTTTGCCCCATCTGTAATCTTGAGTAATTTATATATAATCCTTTCATTCAATATCTGTAAAATGGACCAAATAATGTTTAACTCACAAGGTTGCAACAATTAAATGGGATGATGTGTATAATAACAGTATAGTGACTGAACATGGTAAGCTTTCTTAGTTACTTTTGTACATATATGTAAATTGTCCTACTCTAACTTATTCCTTTCAATAGCTTTTAGTTACTGCTTTTGAAGAAAGTGATACTTCAATTAATACCTTTTTCAAAACTGTAAGTATTCATTTAGGAAAGTCTCACCACAACTATAAAAGTATTTTGGACACCAAAGCATATCGTTAGACTATTAGAATGAGATGAGTCCTTTAAATGTGTATATACATACACACTCTGTTTAAATGGAAATGAAGAATATCTTCAAAGGGAAAAGAGGGATTTATGTATAAGAACATGAAAGAAATATTACTCAGAAAGCTTTAACCATTTTAGAAACAGAAACACACATGTTTTAGCAATATACTATACAACTTTACCCTAGACCCATAAAACATTTTTTAAGTCACAATGTAAAAATTAATAAGTGATGGTAAACTGCTAAAAAATATTGTTCTATTTAATATTCTACAATTATTCAAATCACATAGTTTCATTTATTTCCCTTGTTGAAATGTTCACATAGCTGAAAATAATTCTTTGGACAGTTATGTTTAATTTAGGGTTTATGGGTCCTTGGAGTGAAGAGAGGAAGAGAGCTGTAATTTTCTGGATGTAGAGAATCATTTGCTATGGTAAACTGGATAAATGCTTGAGTTGCCTCATGGGAGGAGCATACAGAGAGTAGCTGGTTCTATTCTGCTGAGAGGCCAGGGTCTCCCTATTCTTTCCAAATCAGTGGCCTTCGAGGGATCATGAATTGCTGAGGTAGAACAGTCCTTGCTCCTCCTTATCTCTCATCCGCTGCCTTTGAAATCAACTGGAGCTGCATACTTGGAAGCAACACAAAGGGTAAGGCTGGAAATAAAAATATGGCCTAGGATTTGTGATGCTCAAGTGATTCCGATTCATTTCTCCAATAGCAGTAGAACTGAAATATGCTAGACTTATCACTGATACATCGCAGTGCATAGTGTTCTAATTCATGTTACAGAAGTAATCCCATTCTGGCTCCACCATGACTCTTTTCAATAGAACGTGTGCTTTGGTTCCATTTGAAGTAATTCATCATGAAGTTCATAATACCCAATGTTATCAAATTATGCAGATGCACAAAGTGTCCAGGCCTTTTTTGTGGGCAAAATTAAAGTGGTTAAAAACATCTATAGTAGTAATGCTCACATGTGATATAAAATACACTCCCTACATGCCAAACTTTTCTCTTCCTTCATTCAAGCAGTTTCCGGAATTCTACACCTTTTTTTCTGACTAAATAAATATGGGGATAAACAAAACTCTGCTTTCTATTCAACATGCAACAAAATACACCTATTCTTTCTTGTGCATAGAATTGATATTTTAAAGCTAATGCTCTGCTTCACATCTGTTCAATGCTATGGATGCTTTGCACATATAAGGTACTGTATATCTTATAGAAATCATGTTCTGTGGCTACATAATTGGCTTAATATTAGTACATGTTAATTTTGTTTTGTATCGATAGGCTCTTCATCAACATTTATGAGGGTTTTGATTTTACTCTTTCACCGAAAATAGAAAAGGAAACTAAAATGTGTTACATGCATTGGAACCATATATAAGTGGTCTAGTGAATAATTATTACTGCATAATATTTTACAATGGAATGTTACAGACTGTTACTGAAAATAAAGTGTTGATTTTACTTTTTTCTTTTAACTTATAACACTGTCCCACTTTTAAAAATTTACTTTATGCATCAAAAATAGGTGGGATTGTTTGAAATATTTATTACCATGAATTGGTCACTAACAACACTAACGAAATAATTATATTGCCTTTAGCTTCTTTGGACTTAGTGATTTTTCTCCTACAAAAAAAATATTCACATGGATTTAAATGAGAGAAGCCAGCCATTTAATGAGGAGAGAAAGAAGATAAAGCGTCCAAAATTTAATTTCATGTTACTGACAAACACATAATAGGTATTATACTTTTGTAAATAATTTTAGATTTAAAAAAAAATTACTCCATCGTTTATTTTAAAACTGTTAAACCTGTAAATAATATTTTATTTAAGTGTATAATTATAAATCAGTTTCAATTCAAAATAACATAATCTTTCGGATTCTTTAGAGTCTGGTTACACACTCTTGTTTTAAGTCAAACTTCTAGCACTAATCATGGAGGAACAAAGATGTGTCCAAATTTTGAAGGAACATGGGTGTCCCAAAGCTCAGATAATGAATTTTAGTTCTCTCTGGAGAAAAGCCTTTCCTGTATGTAGCCTGGCAATATTCCAAGATTTCTTTTTAAAAGTAACTCCATATGTGTACTGAAAATAAGCTAGTGATGTTTTAAATCAACTGGAAAGAGAGGCTGTTCTTTTCAATATTTTTTTCCTGAGCATAACTTTGAAGTGCAGCATTTGGGGATTATGAAGGTTTGGGTTACCTGCTGAATGAAGGCATGGAAAATTATTTGAAAGTACCCTTTTTTTTGAAACTGTACTTTAAAGTTATGAAATATCACCTGTGGTTAAGAGAAGGTATGCAATTCAAAGCATTTTTTTCAACCTAAAGACAAAGAGTTAATTTTAAATTGTGATTATATTTTCCAAGTTTTCTATGGCTACAAGATCATAATCAAAAGTTTGTGGTTCATTTCTTTTTAAAGACAGGGATGATGGGGACGGGTAAATGCTATCGAATTAAAGAAAATACGGGTAAATTTATAATGAGTTGGGTACTGTGAGCAAAACTGAACCAAGACCACAGCTTACTATGCACTAATGATTGTCTCACAGCAGGTATTTTAAATGATTTCATTTCCAAATAAATTCAACTTGCATCTATTCTTGGCAATGTGTTCTGAATTTACTTGATGCATTCAATATTACTTCAAAATATTCAAGTAATATTTTTAGCAAGGGAAAATTGCTGTTTGGCCAAATTTGGATCATGTAAATATGAAGGAAAATATATGTGAATAAGCATTATTTTTCAGAATGAAAAGAAACTATATTACTATGTCTTATTTACATTATGAAAGATATTCTTTGCCTAATATATCAAGACACACTTGCTATAGCTGAATACTGTCTAATAGCATTGCAAAAAGATATGGATGGTTATATATATAGTTAAATATTTACTTTGGTATATAAAACATTTCACTATATACAAATGGGAGTATTGGTCCCTCTTCTTTAAGTAGCAATATAAGATGGTAAAAAAAAAGTAACAAAACATCTGACACTTACTAAAGTAAATGGCAATTGTGTTAAAAATAATGCTGCAGAGTATTGTAAAGGAATCACTACAGAAACTCATATCCAAAGTAAGTCAACATTTTTAATAGGTAAATTATTTTTTATTTATATATTTTAAGTCCAACATAGTTAGTTTATAACTACTTATAACTACAGTAACATTCACTATAACATATGTCACATGAAATTAAGGAATAGTTATTGAGTGTGCCTATCATGTGGCAGGCACTGCACTAAGGGCTGAGAAGCCAGCAAGATATATTGCACGTTAGCTATTGATAAGTGTTAAGGAGGAAAAAAAAATAGCGCAGGGAAGGGGAATATAATATTTTGGTTGTGTGCGAGGCTGTTGAAATTTTAGATATAAGGGCTAAAAAGAATCTCTGAAGTACCTTTGAGTAAGGAGCTCAGTTGCACATGGAAGTAGACATTGTACATATCTGCAAGAAGAGTGTTGCAGCCTAAGGCACATGCATAGGAATCTTCTTGTGAAGAGAGAGCTGTGACTGTAGCTGCATGAACAAAAGTGGAGGAAGTTGTACCAAAAGAGGTCTGAGAGGAAACAGGGGCAAGATCAAGTAAGATCATTAACACCACCCAAAGACGTTGGATTTTAATTAGAGTGAATGAGAGGATTTTGAGCAGATGAATGACAAAATGTTAATTATGTTTTGGCAGACCACTATTATTTTGAGAACAGACACTAAGTGGGCAAGGATGGAGGCAGTAAGACAATTTAGGAGCCCACTGCAACCATCAGGGAAGAGATGATGTTTCCTTCAACAGTAGATGAGAACAGTGGTGATGTTGGAGATATTAAAAAGTGCTTGAATATTACATCTGCAATATTTTGAAAGTAGAGCCAACAAGAGGTGATGATTAATTTCATGTGGAATATAAAAGATTCAGGGATAGCAGGAGATAAGTTTAGAAGTTTGGAGTTCTCATGGACTGTGATGGAGAAGATTGTTAAAGAAGTGAATTTGCAGGGTTGCGGGGGGTGGGCGGCACCTTGGTGGCTCCATCGGTTAAGGGTCCGTCTCTGGCTCAGGTCGTGATCTCAAAGCTCATGAGTTCGGGCCCTGCGCTAGGCTCTGTGCTGACAGCTCAGAGCCTGGGGCCTGCTTCAGATTCCGTGTCTCCCTCCCTCTCTGCTCCTCCTCAGCTCTTGCTCTGTCTCTGTCTCAAAAATAAACATTAAAAAATTTAAAAAAATAAATATTTAAAAAAGTAGGTTTGGGGAGTCAAACTGACATGGACAAGTTAAGATTGAAATTGCTATTAGACATTCATGTTGCGTGTTCTGATAGCACTTGCTTATACAAATCTAGAATTAATGTGGAAACCTAGAGTTGAGATATAAATTTGGAAATCACATAGCATATTGATTTTATTAAAATGATTCAACTGGATCAGTATAGCCAGTGAGTGAGTGTAGACAGAGATGAATATATAATTATTTACTAAAAAATTAAACATACTCTTAATTACCTCCTTTGTAATATTTTCAGATTCACTTATATAAAGAAAGCTCAACTGGCAAAACTGTACAATGCAATATCAAGAAGAAAATAGCAAGATATTGACAAATAAAGAAAAGGAAACCTGGCAGAATTGCCACAACTACTCTGGGGACCAATTTGCTATTAAGTATTGTTTTTTGAAACTCTCTATATCAAATTTTGATTGGTCTCAGACATTACATTAAGTCAACAAAGCAAAGTGCAGAGCACTTTGTATGGTTTTGAAAACATTTTATCTCAATTAAAAATATTACACATATATGTAAATATTTATGATATTTATATGAAATAAAATATGAAAGCATAATTAGCCTCAAACTTAATTATAATTATTGCTTCTGGGGCATAAGACTAGAGAGGAAACATAGAGGATTACAACATTACTTGTACAGATTATTTATCAAAAAATATAAGATGATCTGATGCATCAATGTCAGAATGTTTTCATTCCTTAGTTGTGTGTATGTTATTTTACATCCTTTTTTACATATATTTACATATTTTCAAAGACAAAAAATCTGATTTGGTGTGCGTGTGTGTGTAGAAATTGAATTAGGAACATTTCCAGAAATTGAGTCACTATACTATAGAGTTGGATTGCTCATAGAACTATTAAATCAGTTGTAAAATACTTGGCTCTTAGGATAGGGTTTTACTAAACTCTGTCATTAACTTCTTTCACTGAAGATGTTAGCATTTTCCTTCCACTAGTTTCTCATAGTCAAATATAAATTCATAGCATCACCCAGCCCAAAATGAAAAGGGAGGAAACAGGCTACATCTTAAAAGGAAAATTCTAGCCCCCACACAACTCGGTTTGAAACTGAAATAGACATCATGGGGAGAAAATTCACAAACAGCAGATGTTGTGGTTCACTTTTCAATTGTTGATATTAAACAAGAACACCTCTGAGATTCCACATCCTGTGTTTATGGATTGTAGTTAAAATGGTAAAATGGTATATTCTGGTACTTTTAAATATTTTATGATACAAGGCATTTATGATGAAGAATCATTTTACTCACAAAATGTTAGATTTCCTCTTGTATTCTATTTATTTTAACTTGGAAGAAAGCTACACCTTTAACCTGTACTGAATGAGACTGGAAATAATGAATAATATAGTGGTATAAAGTGATTTTGTTCTAAGTAAGTGATTTCGTTTTCAGAGAGATAAATGTTTAACATAACATGTAGATTACAATTATTTTTTAATATTGTATAAAATAGGATACTGAAAACAATAAATTAATGGAATTGATAAGCATATATCAGAATCCTCAAATTTAGTAATTTGGGTGAAATAGTAATGAGAAAATATTCTGTATGATTAATTTGGATATAAAATTGTGATATTTCTAAGTATATAAGGTAGCAAAAAGTATAACTTGCCAAGTTACTGGTTAACCTTCCATTAGGTCTAATTAGGCTGACATTCTAGATGTTGTATTAGTTACATGAAGAAAAATTATGTCCTCTATAGCTTCTCTTTTTAATTCTTTATAGCTGCCCTCCACATGCCTGCTATTGATTAGAGTGTGAGAAACTAAAGGTATTTTTGCAATGAATTTTCTTTTACCTGAAACAAAACAGTGTGCTTGCTGAGCCTCTGATCTCTGGTGCAGATTGCCTGGGTTTGAATTATTTAAATTCCCTTTTATTTTTCTCACCTTTAAAAAGAGGCTCATCGTTTTGTGAAGAATCAATGGGATGATACATAAAGGTACATAAACACATAAAGGTACATAAAAAATGTTTGGCAGCAGACAAATACTCTGATCTCATCTATCCAGAGCACAGTTATTATTGTTGTTTTGTTGTTAGAAAGGACCTGGTTTATATAAATGGTCTCTGGCTTCCCAGCACCTGCTTTAGACCCCTTTTAATTCATTCTCCTTTAAGGATCATTTAGAAAATCCCATCTGATTACTGCTTTCCCTAGTTAAAACTATTAACACTTTTCAATATCTTTAAGGCAAAGACCAAATTTCCATAATATACTCTGTAGTGTCCTGCATGATATGGACCTTGCCTTCCGCAAATAATTTTCCCACTGCATTTTGCCCTCCAGTATTACTTTACCTTCTCAAAGTCACCAACCTCCTCCTGGCCTTAGAACAACCTCATACACATGCAATACTTCCACCCAGTTATTTCCTATTTATCCTTTAGAGCTATGTTCTAAATTCAATTTCTCTGAATCTTCTGGAAACTCTCTGAAACCTCTCATCCAGGTCAGCTCTGCTGTACAAGACACATTTCTTAAAGTTCTGTAGTTGGTTTTATTATGGGGTGATATTTCAACATATTAACAAAGAGAGTTTCCCACCTGGAAAGGATATAATGAGTTACAGCAAGCATCACTACATCGCATCCAATTGCCCATGACTGTATAAAGTTCATCCAGACTCTAGAAAGGAAGGAGAGGAATGGGAGAAGTAACAGGAGAGCTCAGATCTTGTTGGGTCCCAGAGCGAGGGTAGGTAGGGAGAACAGGCAACTGGAAGAGCACATAAGTTTGGGAAATTTAAGAGCTTAGGAAATTTAGGAGCTCAGGGAACTGGCTAGGTCTCTAGATAAAGTCAGGAAATTGACCAAATCCTAAAGTATCTCACTACACATCATGTTGTAGGAGCACGGAAACAGTCCTACTGATGTTTCTAGGCATTCAACCCTGAAACAACTTCAGATGTCCCTGTAGCCTTAGATTGTTGAAGACAGGTTTCTTACAACTCAGAGCAGTATAGATATTCCTTAGAGAACTGTTGTACCGAAACAGGTAGGAACAGAATATAGCAGAAATACACAAAGAATGGAGCTGGGAAGGAAAGTACTGAGAATGTTCCAGGAAATGGCAGGCATGAATGCATCACCACTACCACCACATCAATTATGTTGACCACCAAGTCTGGACTGACCCATCAAGCAATCTCAAGAATTTAGATGAATCCCCAGAGAAAATATTTCCAGTAATAAACTAGAAGCCAGAATATAATTTAAGTTCAATTATGAGAAGATAATATAGTTACTTTGTTGCAATATAGTTTTGCTGACTGTATGTATTGGGTCTCTAAAATTATGTAGCTCCCTGCTAGATCGTAAGCTATACAAAGACAGGGATCCTTTCTATCTTACTTCTCTATCTTCACCATGCGGTACTGTCTTTGGCATAAGTAAGTGAATATAGATTTTCTGTTTGAAAGAATAGTAACAATGAACAAATGATGAGTATGCAGCCTTCTGGCTACAGACCAGAGGTGTTATCTTATGGAAATATGTATTTGAATTAAAACTTAGATATTATTAAAAGATTCCTTGACTTAAAGGCAGAGATGTTACCACTGGACCTTGACACCCGGCCAGTCTGGTCCCCAACTCTTACATCTGTAAAATCGACCTAATAATAACCTCTATCAACTGAGTGTTAAAAGAAGTAAGCAAATATGATGGATATACATCATATGTAAGGCTCATTTATTTAAACTGTCCATTATTTTTTTTCCTTTCTAACCTACTGTAAAATCAGAAAACATCATTTTTAGCTCTATTTTGTAGGAAATAAAACAATGCTTATACTTTTATACAGTGGAATATATAATCATACGACTTCAAATAAAAATTCTCTCCAATTGGAAACAGTTCTTCCATATAGGTGTAGATATCTAAGGAAATTCTAATTTCCTTGTTGGTTCATAAGGAGTTCAGCGCTTTATCAAATATTGCGCTTAAGTTATTCTCTAAAAGTATTCAGAAAAGTATCACATGCATTTAGGTCTATGGATTAATATCATGAAATTGTTCTTTTAGGAGTCAAGAGATTTTTTAGATTAAAAACAAATATCTGAAAATCAGCAAATCAGGCTAAGCTACTATAATGGGCCAAATTGTTTTCCTTCCCCAAAATTCATAGGTTGAAGCCTTAGCCCTCAAGAACCTCAAAAGGTAGCTCTATTTGTATATCGAACATTTAAACGGTAATCAAGTGGGGCGCCTGGGTGGCTCAGTCGGTTAAGCGTCCGACTTCAGCTCAGGTCATGATCGCGTGGCTCATGGGTTCGAGCCGCTCGTCAGGCTCTGTGCCGATAGCTAGCTCAGAGCCTGAAGCCTGCTTCGGATTCTGTGTCTCCCTCTCTTTCTGACCTTCTCCTGCTCACGCTGTCTCTCTCTCTCTCAGAAATAAATAAAACATTAAAAATGAATAAATAAATGGTAATCAAGTTACAATGAGGCCTTTAGAATGGGTCCTAATTCAATCTGACGGGTGTCCTTATCATGAGAGTGGATTAGGACACACAGGGAGACAGCAGACATACATGGACACAGGTAAAAGGCTATGTGAGGGTCCAGTGAGCAGTCAGCCATCTGCGAGCCACAGAGAGGGGCCTCAGAAAAAAATCAAACAACCAACACCTTGAGATCTTGGGTTCCAACCTCCAGAATTGTGAAAAAACAAATTTCTGTTGTTTAAGCCACTCCAGTCTATGGTAGGTTGTTTCAGCCCTGTTAGCAAACTGGTAGAGCGACCATCAGCTTTATTGATTTGTCTGTAATATTCTACAGTATCAAAATCTAAAACCTGAAGCAAATTTTATTTCCAAGATAATGATATATAATGCCTCCTTGAGTGAAACATGACCAAGGATTCATTTTGGAGTGTATGCTCAACAGAAATGTCTGCTGACATCCACTAGAACGCTACTCGCAGCAGCTTTATTTCTTACAGCTCCAAAGTGGAAAAAAAGCTAAATGTGCATTGACATGATATAGGATAAATAGATTTTGGTTTATTCACAAAACGAATACCACACAGACGTTTAAAAAATACTGATAATGGAAACAATGTAGATGAATCTCAAAATATAATTTTGATTCAAAGAAGCCAGACACAACATAATATGCTGTGTGATTTTATTTAAATGAACTTCATAAACAGCCAAAACTAATTTATGATGATAGAAATCAGACTCATGATAACACTGGGTAAGTAGGTAGTGAATGGGAGAGTACTGTTGAGGTACCTGGGTGGCTTAGTTGGTTAAGCATTTGACTTTGTCTCAGGTCATGATCTCATGGTTTGTGAGTTCGAGCCCCGCGTCGGGCTCTGTGCTGACAGCTCAGAGCCTGGAGCCTGCTTCGGATTCTGTGTCTCTCTCTCTCTTTTCCTCTTCCCCCTTATGCTCCATTTCTCTACCTCTCAAAAATAAATAAATATTAAAAAATTTAAAAAGAGAATACTGTCTCTTATTCTTTATTCTCATATTCTTCTTTATTGTTCATATGACAATTTGTGCATTTCTTCTGATAGCTTGAATCAAAGTATAATTCATATCCTCCACATACTATAAAATTTCAGAAGTTTCACAATTTTACAGCATTTACTTTTTCTTATTATCCCATTACTGAACTTAGTGGGATTAAGCAGCGGTTGGCACTTAATAGATGCTTGTTATATGATTATGAATCAGTGAATTTAGAAGCAGTCATTTAAATAATGAATATAAGAAGCTGTCATATTTATCCATTCATGACATTTGCCATCCTACTAACTACCATTTTTTAAGCTGAGTTAAATTTTTTTGAAGATCTTTACTACCAGAGTACAATTGCACTAGAAAATCTGAAAAGTCCCTCACGGGTAACAAAAATTTCTAATTAATGAAAAATAAAGGTTACTGGGAACCTACCTCGAAAAACAAGAGGAAAATTATGAATATTTGACATTGTATTTAACAAAATTTAAGTTTTCAGGGCTAAGCCTTAGAATAAAGAATGAATAAAATATATTAGAAGAATGTATATTTTCTAAGTAGATTATGTGGTAGTTGCTATGTGAACTCTTATTTTGTCTTTGATTTGAGCATGACTTTGAATATACTCATAAATAAACTCATTAAAGAACAGTAAAGTGTTTCATCCATGTCATCAATTTCTTTCATGATCCTTTGATAGGCATCTTTTGTCATCTGCTTTGGTCCAACATTCTTCTTTTATATTAACCAATAGAAATAAGTCAGATCTTCATTTGTGAATAATTTCAACTATAATTTGAACATTTCTTACCATATCACCTTCATTAAATACAAGAAATCTTACAACCCTTCAAGATTTAAAATTTACCTTTGCAAAGAATTTGTAGTGTATTCCTAGTTTCTTGAGACATTGCTCAACAATCAAAGAGATTTAAATACAAGGATGGAGGAAACATTTTAAACAGGCAGCAAATTTTGAATGGCCAGCCTTATAAGAGGTATGTCAATCAAAATACTTTTATAATGACCAGATTTTTGCTTTGTTTCATAACCTTGGAACTCTGTAGTACTTATATAATANATATTTATGTTCTTAAATATACATATTATGTTTAAATGTATATTAAATTATTAAATAAGTATAAATATTAACTATGTATAAATTAAATACATGTTATATACATTTATTATATATTAAATATATATACATATATATTTATTACTATTTCCAAACAGTATTTTAAGTTACTTATATACATCATTATTCTTCAGAACAATTATATGACATGGGCAATTTTTGTCTTCATTATATACATTAATAACAACAACAATAAAAACAACTTTTGTACATTAAGATTAAGAATGTAACCCAAGAGACAGATGCAGGCTTCAAATCAGAAAATTCTGAGTTGTTGGTTTCTTGGCATACAATGATATATAGATATTCTTTAACTTTTTATAACTATAGCTAATCCTTTCTCAGACCAATCTCAATTAATGAGGCTTTAGGAAGTTGGGCTAAGTGATCTCTAGAAACTTTCTATCTTTGTAACACTTTAATATTGAACTATGTTCAGTGGAACCATTTACTTTGATAATTATAGAATATTTCTGAAACTTTTATGTTTCTAATGCACATTACAAATTTCCATTTTACTATCTAAGCAATTCAGAAGCCTCTTTATTACAGAACACTAACACCTTATAAAATGCAGATTGCAAAATGTTGGCCAAAAACAGTAACATTTTTCACCTTTAAATTGTTTTATTCCTTATCTTTCATCAAACATTCACCATTTGGAATATGACTGTGCTCACAATGACCTAGAATGTTCAACTCATAGCTGATTCACTTAAAGGAAATAGATAATTCTTTATATAATAAATGTTATTCAATGTGAATTACCCTTAAACAGATTTTCAATAGCAATTTTTATGAATAGCAAATTTTATGAATTTTTATGAAAATCAAGAAAAATTCAAATTGATATCCAATAAACCCAATCTAATTGCAAATGTCCCTCCTGAATATGAAAACTAGATGGTATCACTTAGGGAAATTTTTTAAAAGTTTTCCTTCCAATCAGGCAAAATGTACAGGCAAGAACTTTCTTCTTTCTGGGTAATAAAAATAAATTTAAGTGTACCTCCCTAGAATGGTTGGACAACAACAAAAAATACTGTGATATCAATATCCACACTTTTTACAAGATCCTGTCTTTTACAGCCACTCTATGGACTTTAGTGCAAATATAATCCCAAGATAGACTCTCTGCAATTTATGTCCCATATATTAAAAACAAACCACATTTTACAACCTAAAAGGAAAATAAATTTATGCAATTTTTTCCCCTAAAATAGGACATTTATCCTGAAGTATTTGCAGGATTTTTTTTTAAATAACACTCCTCAAAATTAGTGTATGACAGATAGAAGCAGTTAAATATTTCATCAAGCTTTAGTATCTTCCCAATTTCAGCCAACTTTGCTCTAACTTCACAGAAAGCGAAACAAGCTTAGTATATATCTAATTTCCAGAGATCAGACAGAAATTTTGATAAAACAAAGTAATTCAATATTTGTAGGAAAGCACATTGCTAGAACCTGCTCTGTTGTTGTGCCTCCTCTTTGTGGCACTGGGAAGTGGTTTAAATCCCTATAAAAACACAACATTGCTGGGGAAACTAATAGGTTGATATAAGTGGAAATTCAATATAAGCGGGTTTGACAAATGTGGGGAAATTTAACATTGGGCCTGTGGGATTTTTGGCCAGACTTTTAAATTTGATTGATAGATTTAAGAATTTTATATATATGGATTCAATACAAGTGGGTATCATGGTATCATAAAAGCAATATTATCAACTCAAGAAGTTGCAAAACTCTATCTCCCAGGCATTGAATGTGTAATTTATTTATTATATTTTTTTAGCTACTAAAGTTAACTATTGCTATCCATTTGTTTTACTTAGTCTTGATGGGGCTTTGCAATTTACCATGTTTCTATTTGAGTCTCTTTGATGTCTTCATTTTATCAAACCAGGAGTTAGTGATGTGCTGTAAGGATAATCAGGTTTTTTGAGAAAAAATCCATATTAATTTTAATTGAATTGAATTGAATTTTTTAAAATTTAGATTGAAGTTAGTTATATAGGGTAGTATTGGTTTCAGGAGTAGAAATCAGTGATTCATGACTTATATATCACCCAGTGCTCATTCCAACAAGTGCTCTCTCTAATACCCATCATCCATTTAGCCCATCTTTCCACCTGTGTCTCCTCCATTAACCCTCTGTTTGTTCTCAAATATATTTAAGAGTCTCTTCTGGTTTGACTCCCTCCTTATTTTTATCTTATTTTATTTTTTGAGGACAATTTTTCTACTACCTTTGTTGTATTACAGTTTTGTATTCTAATACTATTTTAAAATTCAGTTAAATAAAACGTCTTCTAATTTCTTTTCTCAAAGAAACTTCCTACATACATTGTATATATTCTTGTAGATATCATCTCCTTTAAACTGATGGGAAGGAGAAAAATTCTAAGCTGTGTGAATAAAAGTAATATTTAATTTTTTTTTGAAGTTTACTTATTTTTGAGAGAGAGAGAGAAAAGGAGAGAGAGAAAGTGAGAGTGGGGAGGGCAGAGAGAGCGACACACACACAGAATCTGAAGCAGGCTCCAGACTCTGAGCTGTCCGGTTCGGGGCTCAAACCCACAAATTCTAAGATCATGACCTGAGCTGAAGTTGGACACTCAACCACCTGAGCCACCCAGACGCCCCGGTAAAAGTAATATTTTAAATGAAGATTAGTTTTTTTTTTTGCTAGCCACCTTGGGAAACATCTGTAAGCCTGGGAATTTTAAAGTCAGAAACCATAAAAACAAAGTTAGCAGCTATGTATGTGGCCTCACACAGTAAATTTAAAAATGTGCATTTTTAAAACAAACATTTTATATCCCATCAATCTTGTAGTAGTTTACTTGGAGGGTCTCTATACATCATAAACATGCATATGTGAGAGATATCAGATTTGTGATGTTATATCAAATCCTATGTATCAAATAAGGAGCATTTTCATACCAAGTAATATGAATTAACAAATTATATTCATGTTCAAACATGTGGAAGTGGTAAATTCTGGATAATTTTGCTCAATGAAGCACACATAGATCTAAAATTAAGGAAAGTGAATCAGTCAATCCAGTTCATGCTATTAGTTGCAATATAAAGTATAATAAAAAACTAGCTGGCCTCTAGAAATATAGATTATTTAATAAGGTTGCATAGTATGCCAATGTAAAGAATGTGTGGAAATATATATAAATTATATAAATGTATATTAATATATAGATAAACACATATGTGTGTGTGAATAATCATTCAAATAAATATAAATTTATCTTCTTTTAGATTTAAGTTTACCCAGATATTGAAGAGGTAATTATGGAATTCATATATAATTAAATATTTTAAGTGCTGAAGCCTATATCCAAGTTTAAAAGAATATTTTTGCTCCATTTAATTTTTTTAAAATTTATTTGATACAGAGAAAGAAAGCACACATAGGTGAGAGGGGCACAGGGGGAGAGAATTTCAGATAGGCTTCACCCTAGGGGTGGAGCCTAACGCAGTGCTCCACCATGATCCTGGGGTCATGACCTGAGCCAAAATCAAGAGTCAGAAGCTCAACCAACAAACCCACCCAGCCACACCTATTTTTGCTCCATTTTTTGGTGTTGTTTATTCTCTACAGATCTGAAAGCAACTCACACAAGAATGAAATTTCTATAATTTCTATTTCAATAAGATATAATGTATTTTGTATAAATTATTATAGGGTTACCTGGGTGGCTCAGTCGGTTAAATATCTGACTTCGGCTCAGGTCATGATCTCATGCTTTGTGATTTTGAGACCCACATTGGGGTCTGTGCTGAGAGCCTAGATCCCAGAGCCACCTTCAGATTCTGTGTGTGTCTCTCTCTCTCTGACCCTCCCCTGTTCACACTCTGTCTCTCTTTCTCTCAAAAATAAATAAACAATAAAAATTTTTTTAAATAATAAATCATTATAAAAACTTCTTGGACTAGCATTCAATGTTTTTAAATGAATTTCTAAAATGTTTATTAATATGTCAAATATAAGACAACTGTAATTACCATATTTCATAGGAATCCATAAAGGTAGCATCACTCATAATAGCAGTTCATTTTGTAGAATTAGAATTGTAACCTCTAATTCTATATCTAATTCTAATTCTCAATTCACTTACTTAAGTGTATTAGATTTCTTCAGAGAATCAGAACTGAAAGGAGGTTGACAAGTGCCATGATCTGTCATTTGCAAGCCAGAGGATCAAGAAACACAGTGGCATAGTTTCAATCCCAACCAGAAGGACTGAGAATCTGGGGAGCCGATGGCGTGAGTCCTGGTCCACGACTGCAGAAAAACGGGCAGCATCAATATGTAGATGGAGGTCCCCACTTAAGCAGAGGGCAAATTCAGTCTTCCTCAGCATTTTTGTTCTAATCAGGCCCTCAAAAGATTAGGCGATGTCTATCCACATTGGTGAGGGTGATCTTCTTTACTCAGTCTACCAATTCAAACATCAATCTTTTCTAGAAACACACTCACAGACACACTCAGAATGTTCTTACCAGCTATGTGGGCACACCTCTTAGTCCAATCAAGCTGATACATAAAAGTCCTTATTGGAGTAATTGTCTTGTAATTAGTTGTATAATGTCATAAGTACAGAGTCTGGGCCATAATACAGGTTTATCTATCGATTTTCCTGGCATGCTATTAAAATAAATATAATTGTATATTTCATATATTTTCTTTAAGAAGACTGTTTTTGTTTTTACTGGTTTAAGTCTAAAAGAAAAGAAAAGGAGCAACAATTTTTCAACCTTAAAAAAGGAAAATTAGGGGTGCCTAGGTGGCTCAGTTGGTTAAGCATCTGACTTCAGCTCAGGTCATGATCTGGTGCTCTGTGGGTTGGAGATCCCCGTGGCGCTCTGTGCTGAGAGCTCCGAGACTGGAGCCTGCTCAGGATTCTGTCTCTCTTGCTCTCTTCCCCTCCCCCATTCAAGCTCTGTCTCTGTCTCTGTCTCTCTCAAATAATGAATAAGTATTTAAATTTTTTAGAAAAGAAGAAAATTCTGTCATTTGGAACAACATGGACAAATGTGGAGGATATTATGCTATAAGTAAAATATTAGATACAGAAAGGCAAATACTATGTCACAGATATGGAATCCAAGAAACTAGGATGCTGTTGGCTGGGGGCTGGGTGGTGAGGAAAAGGCACATATTTGTCAAAGGATACAAAGTTACAGATATGCAGGTTGTATCAATTATGAAAATCTAATGTAGAGCAATGCGACCATAGTTAATGATACTGTATTGTATACTTGAAATTTGCTGAATGGATCTTAAGTGTTCTTATCACACACAAAAAATAGTAACTATATGAAGTGATGGATTTGCTTATTAGCATGATTGTGGTAATCATTTCACAATGTATGTGTATATCAAAACATCCTGTTGTACATCTTACACATGCATAATTGTGTCAATTATATCTCAGTAAAGACAAAAAACCTCTATCACCATATTATATGACAAATGGGAAAAATGTAGTAAGGACACAATTTCATGATTATTCAAACGTATGAAGATGTACAAAGAGATGATGCAAGAGGCTTATTGGTGTTTTAGCTTCAATACATATTTGGCCGTCACATCACTTTAAACCATGTTATATGTCATATGCATTATGATAGGCACTTAAAAACCATTATCAGAGATAGTAATGAAAATTATAAAAAGAAAACATAAGAAATATTACTTTTGTTACAAACCATCATAAACCCTCTTTTAAATTTAATGATTTCAAGCAGAATTCGTTGAAAATGTAATTAATTGACTGTATACATTTGTTTGCGTTTGTAATATAATTTTATTTCACATGAGAATCTTCATTAATTTATGCATTATTTAAAAGCAAAATTTTATTTCAATAATATATCTTCTAATTTCCTAAGCTAAGAGCACTTACATTTTTTCCCTGTGTTTTTAGTATTTTTTTCCCCAAAGTTTGATCATTTTTTCATTTGGAATTATTATCTTTGGCTATTTAACAAAAGTGGGATTACTGCATCAAAGGTATGCTCTCTCTTTTTGCATACCACCTAGTATTGTCCAGAAATTGTGCAATATTTTTTTCTCCACATAAACTTTGAAAGCCAAATATTGGTTCATTCTTTTCAAAACTTTAGAGAACAATCTTTTATGGACTTCAGGTATATGAATAAGTTTTTAAAGTTAAGCCTTCTTCTGTGTTTTTCATTGCACATTTACTTATATATTCAACTTAACATTATTGAATGAATCAAGTTTCAATGACATTTTAATTTTATTTATGCATTTATTTAATTTTTAGATGTTTATTTTTGAGAGAGAGAGTGAGAGAGAGAAAGACAGAGTGTGAATGGGGGAGAGACAAAGAGAGAGGGAGAGACACAGAATCTGAAGTAGGCTCCAGGCTCTGAGCTGTCAGCAGAGTCCAATGCAAGGTTCGAACCCACGAACTTTGATATCATGACCTGAGCCAAAGTTGGACACTTAACCAAGTGGGCCACCCCAGCCCCTCAATGACATTTGAAATGCACAGTTTTCTATTACACACCATTTATTTCTTTGTTCCAGAGATATTTGCTGAGTTCTTGGAGGACCTATCATACCATGTAATGTAATGTGATGTAATGTAATGTAATGTAATGTAATGTATTGTATTGTAATGTAAAGCCTTTCCCACACTCAGTGAGGTCTAGAAGTTAGCACAGTGTCAGCCAAGCTGTAAGACACTACCATGCACTGTGTGAGGCACCAGGTGATATGGATACTTACGTTTTTTGCCACCTAGTCTTCATATTCTCTTCTATGATAACAAGGTCATGGTTTGGGCTATGGTGGCCCACCTTTTGCCCACTCAGCCCACCTTTATTAGGGAAGGCTGATTCCTTACCCTTCACTCCCCACCTCCACAAATAACCCATTTCATCCAGGCCTACATCATTCAGTGCATTTCCGTCTTCAGACCTCAGTGACTGTTCAGGCATGGACACGGCATCTGATGGAGCTGATGAAGTGTAGCAAGACTCCTCGTCTTCCTACTACACCTGGAACAGGAATAGTTGGGGTGGCCAGAGCTGCTGCTGTGGGCCCAAACTCAGCAAGCGTGAGATCATGACCTAGGCTGAAACCAATAGTTGAACACTTAACCAACTAAGCCACCGAGGCGCCCATAAATGAAAAAGGTTTCAAAACTCAAAGAAAAACCTTCAACCTACTTATTTGACTTTTTCTTTCCTTCCTTAATTTTTTCTAGTGATAATCTTAAGAAATGGATGCTAGAGCTTGTGGTTTATTGTGTTCTCTAGAGAATACAGTCATTCTCTAAATTTTGCTTGGTTGCATACTTTATCCCTAAGTTCATCAGAATCCATGTGGCAGAAGCTCTGAAGGAAATAATGTTTGCAAAAGTTTACTTAGGACAGTTATTACTTTTAAAGAGTCAAATCTAAATAAATCTAGAAAACTGCTGAGAGCTTAGTATCTAATTTGCTTACCTGAAGAATAAGATTAAATGGAGGTGTGTAATGATTCTTACATACTACATCAGTATTTCTCAACCTAGCACTATTGATATTAGGCTAGATATTTCTTTGTTACTGGATGTGGAGTACAAGGAGGGTGTACTGTAGACTATTTGGTGGCATCGTTTGCCTTACCCAACAGAAGTGCCAACCAAATTGTGGTAACAAAAATGTCTCCCGATATTATTCATCTTATAACTGGAAATTTATACCATTTGATTAACACCTCTTCATTTCCTTTTCTCCAGGCTCTAATAATCACTATTCTACTCTAAGATTTCAGTTTGTTTGTTTGTTTGTTTTGAGAGAGAGAGCAACAAGGAGAGGAGGTGTGGATAGAGGGAATGAGAAAATTCCAAGGAGACTCAGTGCTGCCAGCAGAAAGTGTGATGCAAGACTGGAACCCACAAACTGTGCGGTCATGACCTGAGCCAAAACCAAGAGTTGGACGCTTAACCAGCTGATCCATCGAGCTGCCTCATTTCAGTTTTTTTAGATTCCACACAAAAGTGATATCATCTAGTACTTGTCTTTGTCTGACTTACTTCATTTATACCCAGGGGGTCATGATGGCTCTTCAGGTCAGGCACCTGGGTCCACAGTATTGACAAACGTGTGGTCCTTTATGAGCACTGAAGAAGGTCCACGGTGACCATGAGGTCTACTGGGGTCCTCAGAAATTTCCATGTCAAGTGGTTACAGACCAGGCACACACAAGTGGAGGGGTCCAGCCACAGGTGTCTATGTAGTGGTAGCAGCTGGTTGTGGACAAGCATGTAGTGGAAGCAGAGTGGGTGGCAAGTGCTGGGGCCGAATTGGTGCACACTGCTAGCTGTGGAGGTCCTGGCTGTCAAGGTGTACTGCTGGGGTTTGTCATGCATGTACGACAATAGAAGCCAATGAGGAGAGTTGTGCTGGGGGCTGCAGGGACATGGCTGAAAGTGCTAGCTGCAGGTGAGCACAGTGATGTGAGATAGTGACAGAAGACAGAGCCTCATCTGTGCCTATAACATCTGCAGGGCCCTGGCTGTCTGATGTGCTCTCCCGTGGATGCAAGTTTCTTCTGGGCACGCATACCCAGTGAGGGTCAGTGTCAGGGATCAGGCCAGTGGCAGGTAAGAGCACTAATAGAAGGGCTAGCCCTAAGTGCACACAAAGTGGTGAGGGGTGGCCGTAGGTACCTAGGCTTGTGTCTTGCATTCATGCAGCTGTGGAGGCCTGGACTGGCTTCAGTGTGGTTCCTGAGCTCCAGTAGAGGCAGGTGGGGACAGAGGGAAAGAAAGGAGAAGGGAGGGGTTCGGATGTCTGGTGTCAGTACAAATGAATACCTGTGAGGCAACAGCTGGTGACATGTGAAGGGGGTCCGTCGCAGTGGTTATACCCTATGGTTCCTTCTTCAGTGGCTTAGACTGCTGGATTTGTTTTCAAGAAGCTTGGCTACAAGTTTATCAATTTTGGTTACCAACTCTTGGTTTCATTGATCTGTTCAACTTTTTTTTGGATTCTATATTGTTTATTCCTGCCCTGATCTTTATTATTTCTTGTCTTCTGCTAGGTTTGGTGTGTTCTTGTTACTCTGCTTCTAGTTCGCTTAGGTCCACATTAAAAAAGAAAAGATAAAAACCGTATGATCCCGTCGACAGATGCAGAAAAAGCATTTGACAAAATACAGCATCCCTTCTTAATAAAGATCCTCGAGAAAGTCGGGATAGAAGGAACTTACCTAAACATCATAAAAGCCATCTATGAGAAACCCTCAGCTAACATCATCCTCAATGGCGAAAAACTGAGAGCTTTCCCCCTGAGATCAGGAATAGAGAGCGATGTCCACTCTCACCACTGTTGTTTAACATAGTGCTGGCAAACCACAAGAGACTCTTAAGTACTGAGAATAAACTGAGGGTTTATGGGGGAGGGGAAGGTGGCTGACGGACATGCGGAAGGGCACTTGTTGGAATGAGCACTGGGTGTTATATGGAAACCCACTTGACAATAAACTATCTTAAAATATATATATATCAGAAAAAAAAAAACTGCTGGATTTGTCTGTTGAGCAGGTCACCGTGATCTGTGATTGTTTCCGCTGCATGGCTGCTATTGATGGTTCCTGCTTTTCTTTTTCTTTTTTCTTTTTTTATTCCCTTTCTTGTTCTTATCAGGGTCTCTATATGTCTTGGCTTTGCTGGTCTGATTGAATGAAATTGAAGCCGGACCTCTGTGTAGTGGCCCGAAAGGCTGGAAAAGCTGGATGTTCACCCCGTTCTTCTTTTCTTAGTGAAGAGAACTCCTTAACTGGGAAGTTCCTGCTTGGCACTGAGCAATGCCGGCTTGGGTGGCAGGATGACACAGGCAAAGAAAGCTGTCTTTCTTCTCTTTTTGTGTCATTATTCTCAGATTTCTTTGTTTCACTCTGTTTCTGGATTTTCTTTTTCTTTCTTTCTTTTTTTTCCCCCTAATGCTTATTTATTTTTGACAGAGAGAAAGAGAGACAGAGCTTGAGTGGGAGAGAGGAAGAGAGAGAGGGACAAACAAAATTCAAAATAGGCAGCAGGCTCTGAGCTGTCAACACAGAGCTCAATGCGGGAACTCATGAACCTCAAGATCATGACCTAAGCCGAAGTCAGAGATTTAACCGACTGAGCCACCCAGTCGCCACTTTTACTGGAGTTTCTTTAAGGAACTCCGAGGCTATTCTGAGCGTAGATAGCTGTCGAAAGGCTGATCTTTGTGAGTGGACAGAAGCTTGAGACTTCTGTACCACAACGTTCTAAAAGAGATTTCTGATGACTTTCACAGTGAGAACTTTGTAACTGTGTCTATTATAATTAGTTTTAAGTTCATCTCAAATGTTCAACTTAAGAACATTTTATTAGGTCAGTTCAGTCAACAGTGTATCATCCACAAATCTGATGAGTCATTCGTCCACATATACAAAGGAGCAGACAAAAACTACGAGTCCCAAAATCTCCTTGTAGATTGATAATAATGCCATTAATTATATTCCCTGGAATTTCATAGTGAAGAGCAGACCCTCAGGATCCAGACTGCCTATATTTGAACGAATGCCAGTTCTACTCTCGGCAATAGCTTTGTGATCTTTGCGCAGCTGTAAAACGAGGAGTAAAATTAGGTTCTATCTTGTAGGTGAAAATTTAATGGCTTAAGACATCGTAAAACACAAAACTGTGACGGACGCATGTTACATGTCTAATAAGTAGGACTATTAATAGTATGATAGTCTGCAGACATCTACAGATCTACACATCTTCACTATCGACTATCACATTATTATCATCTTTTTAAATACATCACCAGAGATAATTACTTCAGTCAATATACAATACAAACATGAAGTGTTTAGTTTCAAAAAGCTTAAATATTCAGGTTTTTCTGGTGATCTTTTCTGTTAATACAACTTAGAATATGCTAATTTAAAAATTCCTCTATTCATGGCAACATCTGGCTAGCGAAGATGACATTTGGGGCAGAATTTTTATTTACGTTCTCTGCTTTCATCAGAAAGTTTGTCCCCTGACAGCTTTAAGTGTCTTTAAATATTTTTACATGATTATGAGACAAAATAAGAATAAACTCTGTCTGATTTAATAATTCACGATGTTTAAAGGATCTTTCCAAAATGTAAATTGTTCCTGCTCCCATTTTATTACCTATTACATAATATTAACATATATAACAGATGAGTCTCAGGAGAGTATTATAATATTAATTTTGATTTGACTTTGATTAGATTTTTATTATCTCTTCCATTATGTATTATCCGCGCTAATACTATACTAGGCTTTTGTGTATAATAATCAAAGATTTATTACATTGCTCATTTTAAGAATATCAGTGGTGTTATGTATTGAATTATGATTAAACAGTATGCTACTTTGGGTGGAGGATATTTTTCAACTCTGAAAAAAAATGGTATTCTTTATAAAAAGCAGCAGTGTTTTTAAAGTCTCTACCAGTATTTGAAAAATATGAATATGTGTATTGTTCTTAAATGGCTACAGATGGAAAGATAACACTGAGGATATACCAATATTACTCTCATATATTTCCTATACAGTCAGCTTCAGAACAATGATACATTGTCAGGCATTCCTTATAAATTAAAGGGTAAGTGTTTATTTAACATATGTGTGTTCATTTCCTTAACATTCCAGATTTTTAACCAGTAACTCGTATTGACATAGAATTTTTTTTTTTTTTTAATTTGGAATAGTTTGAGAAAACATGGGGTTTAGAAATTCTCCTCCTCTGGGCTTCTTTGTGCCCTGGGCAAGCTTAGTTATGAAAAACATACTAAGCTTCCTTTCCACTAGCCACAAAGTGAGGAACATTGAATTTTGTTTTCTCCATTCTTGTGATGCCTAACAGAGAAGTATGCCAACTGGGCCCCCGGTTTACTTCTGACCATTAAGTTTTCCTTCTGGCCATTAAATTGTACAAGCAGCAAATTTGTGATGCTTCCTCCTGGAAATAGTGGTGTGATGAAAGAAAATTATTTGAATTACATTGTTTAACTACTGTACTCTAAAACAATTATAGTATTACTGCGTTTTGATATGAAGTAAGTTTTCAACAAATTGACATTATTTCAGGGAAAAATGTTCAGTCAATCCTACGTCGTTGTTGTTTTGAATCATACTTGATACAAAAGAAAAAAAATACACTTTTATGTCATACATGAAATACTAATCAAATAGATAACACTGAGTTAAACTCTTTCGGTCAGCTAGGAAGATTTAAGCTAGCAACGGGAAATCTGTAGTGGGAAGATTAAAGCCCTTTTTAAATAAGAAAACAAGATTGTCTCACTGCATTTTTCATGGCATATAAATTCATCAGGCCTCTACGCCTCAGTTGCTCATAACACCCAAGGCAGAATCTTCCTCTTACTGAATGGCTTCTAGAAAAGTGTAAAGGGCACCATTATACCCACTCTATGCATATGCAAACAATGATCACCTGGGGAGTTCTCAGTAATCCGTTGTACCCTCTTAGAAAAATGGATTGTAAGCTATGTGAGGGAAGCGATTCTGTTTTGAAATAGCTTTTATTCTATGCCTTTTCATCCTCAATCGCACAGTTTTTGTACATATTTTTAATAAGTGCTTATTTGACTAGAAATTACAAGGGTTATCCCCATTAAGCTTTTTTATCTTCTAAAGATATTAACAATATACCACAATTGTTGGCCCATCTTTCACACTCCAAAACCCCACAAGAGCCACACAACAGAAGCTATTTCTTAGGTGAAAAATCTCCAGAACGATCCCAAAAGAGAAGAAACTATAAGATACAAAGGGTCAATTAGGAATAAAGTAAATCAAAGAGCTACTGTCACATCTAAAATAAACAAACAAGTAAACAAGTAGAGAAAAAAAACCCAAAACCTCATAGAATGACAGCCTGCAAATCATTATCAGTCACCGGTGAGGGCTTTGAACTACTGAGTTCAAAATCCTAAGAGGGGTCTTATAGAACTAAACAATCTTTAGAAGGGACTCATAGTAAAAATCTCAATATTTATCAAAGTAGATAATGCAATTCTACCGTAAGCTAGTTAAGCAGCAGCAAAATTGAACAGAGTAGGCGATGACACATATACACACAATTATAAAACATATGAAAACCCATAGCATATAAAGCTAAACATAACAAGTACCCATTCCATCTTTATGAAAAAAAAAAAAAAAACCTGACTTGAATTAAAACAACCTCTGGAGGTAGACTAATGTATATAATAAAAAACGAGTAAGTGTAAGGCGTGGGAAAAGTTCAGACATTCCTTCCGCATATTGAATCAATTAATAGCATGTACAAGGAAACCCTGATTATTTGAAGGAGTGGAGAAAAATGACTTGATTCTTTACAAGTAGTACAGACTATTATTAGTATTCCAGATAGACTGTGTTGTAGAGAGTCCATCATATGCTTTGATCTGTCTGCATCCACAGCTGGAAACTCTGTGCCCGGCTTGGAAGCAGCACGATCTGACAGTCGTCCCCATCAGGAAAGTGACTTAATGGTTGCAAATGTTAATCAGTGGATCAAAGCACAAAAGTGAGTGCAATTGGGTTCTTTATAAAAGCTGATTTCATTTCCTATGGACCAAAACAATTAAAACATTTATAATTTACTTCTCAATTTACCTTGTACTTCTTACCTAGAACTCCCTGATTTTGTTCTTTTTTCTTCTTTTCTTTCTTTTCTTTTTTCTTTTTTCTTCCTTCGTTCTTCCCTTCCTTCCATCCTTCCTTCCCTCCTTTCTTCTTTCTTTTTTTCTTTCTTCCTTCATTTCGTCCTCTCCCCTTCTCTTTCTCTTTACCTCCCTCCCTCCCTCTTTCTTTGTTTTTTATTTTTTAAATATTTTTTAATGTTTTATTTATTTCTGACAGAGAGAGTGATCAGGGGAGGGTCAGAGAGAGACGAAGACACAGACTCTGAAACAGACTCCAGGCTCTGAGCTGTCAACAGAGCCTGACGCAGGGCTCAAACCCACAAACCGTGAGATCATGACCTGANCCTTCCTCCCTCCTTTTCTTCCCTTTTCGTTCTCCTCTCTTACTTTCTCTTTTCCTTTTTCTTTCTGAAATTTTTGTATATTTTATCTTAAAGAATAATGTGTGTTTCAAGTGATCAGATCAGTAAAAAGTTATTTAAAGTAAACATGATATAATTTTAATATTCAAGCCACGCATATATATGGCAGTGAGTGCACATACACACATGGTCATTCCCACTGCTGTTGGAAATTTATTTAAAAAATTTCAATATTTTTTTGAAGGAAAGAGAGAACATGAGTAGTAGAGGGGCAGAGAGAGAGAGAGAGTGAGAGAGAGAGAATTCGAAGCAGGCTCCAGGCTCTGAGCTGTCTGCACAGAACACAATGCAGGGCTTGAACTCATGAGTTATGAGATCATGACCTGAGCCGAAGTCAGACATTCAACTCACTGAGTCATCCAGGCACTTCTTTTTTAATTTTTTAAAAATTTTTAGATGCTTATTTATTTTTGAAGGAAAGAGAGACAGAGCATGATCAGAGGAGGGACAGAGAGAAAAGGAGTGGAAATTCATTTAAATAAGAGCTATCATACTGAATTCGAGGTTATCCAGTATCTAACAATGACAATGATATCACAAGCAAGGCAAAAGAGCAAACTAACATTTTTGTCTTAATTCTTATGTGTCCAGATATACTGGCACAATCAGAACTGCCTGCTGAAGGAGGTTCTAAAACCTGCTAAGATCTACAATTATGAAAATGGAATCTTCCACCTAATACTGTTCCTATTATTTAAATAGTCAAAAGGCTGGTTATTATAATAAAAAGATTTCATGGTAAAAGGCAGGAAGTGTTACAACAGGACTAAAGAGAAGTTGGTGGAAGTCAGAGAATCTATGTTTGACAGTTTGAACAGATAAAGAGTTAAAGTATCATTTCTCTAAAATTCCCTTAGAACAGGGAAACTACTGCCTTTGAGTCTGACACTCAACTGCATAGTCCATGATGCTAATCAAGTTTAAATTACTGCTTTTCAACCTATCTTTAACTTTTTTGAGCATTTAAAATTTGTTCATGGAGAAGCGCCTGGGTGACTCAGTCAGTTAAGCATCAGACTTCGGTGCAGGTCATGATCTCGCGGTTCGTGGGTTCGAGCCCCGCGTCGGGCTCTGTGCTGACTGCCAGCTCAGAGCCTGGAGTCTGCTTCAGATTCTGTGTCTCCCTCACTCTCTGATTCTCCCCTGCTTGCATTGTCTCACTCTCTCTCTCTCTATCTCAGAAATAAATAAAAACATTTTAAAAAATTTAAAAAAATTTTGTTCATGGAAAATTAAGGGGGCATTAATGCACTTAATCAGTGTGCCAAATTCATAGAACATGTATTAGAAATTGCACCTGGCAAGTATTGCTTCACCCCCCTCCTCCTCCCTGGGCCCAATCTTTCCCTCCAGTTGTCTTCGCCATATAGCATCTTTTAAAAATTCTATTTATTTATTTATTTATTTAATGTTTACTTATTTATTCTGAGAGTGAGACACAGACAGAGAGCTTGAGTAGAGGAGGGACAGAGAGAAACCCAGAATCCAAAGCAGGCTCCTGACTTTGAGCTGTCAGCACAGATCCTGATGCAGGGCTCGAACTCATGGACTGTGAAATCATGACCTGCACCAAAGTCAGACAATTAATGGACTGAGCTAATGAACCAGGCGCCCCTTCACTATGTGACATTTTGTATTTCCCAAGATTGTTTACATGTGTTGCTTCAAATTTGGTAAATGTTTTATTTCTTAGATCATCGCCCTTACCAATAATAGAACCATTAATCTGTTTGACCTATAGAGTTTAAAATGTGTCATGTTTGTCCTGCCTATTAAGCACATAGAAAGCAGATACTATTTTCCAGTGGTGGTATATTATGGTACTTTATCTAATAAAAACCTGTAATTACCCTCCAGTGTTCAATCTAATGTTAGTGCCAACCTACTTAAATTTTAAAATTAAAATTTTAAATTTAAATATGCATTACTGAAAATAATGTGTTTTAACATTACCTCACCATTTCTAATTCCCAAAGTGGTGAATGTGGAGAATATAATTAGGCCTTGTCTCTCAGACTGTGAGCATGTGATCTGTTAGTTACTATTTAACCAAACTATCTTAGCATTCCAAGACACTTAAACATCAACTGGTTAGAAGCCTTATGCCTAAACACTAGTTACATTTTTGGCCTCAAAACATATGTCCTCAGAGATGTTTTGTTTACAGTTTTCTACTAGTGCTCATGAAACTTACTATCAAATGTAGATGTGCTTTCTTCATTCATGTGATTTATTTGATTGTGACTGCTTCATTACATTGAATTTTTAGTTTTACTAGTAAAATGCCAAAGATTCAGATAGTTTAAATATTTACCTAGGGCAGCATTAATTAGGCTAAGTAGGGCTGTTTTTGCTTTTAAAAATATACATGATTGACTAATACAATTTTTAGTTCAATATGCAAACTCTTTAAGTTTCTTCAAATTCCTTCTGAATTTTGATTATTTTTGTTTTTGTTGTTGCTGTTAACTATTTTGCATTATTATTTTTTCATCTTCTATTAGACATAATTGTATCATCTCCCAGTTATCAATCTTCCTTCATAGTCAATTTTCCTTTACTTTTGAGTCACCTTATTTTTGCAACTTTTTTTCATTCTTGGAGCATATAGGCATTTAATAAAGGTAGTTTTTAGTCACATTTTGTGAGAGTTATTTGCCTTAGCAGGGGCTATATGAGAACAATTTCCAAAAGATTTAGGGTACCTCCAATAATTTTGAAGCAGCAGACTTCCATCTGTCTTTAATTTTATTAGCACAATGTACACTCTGTAAAGATGCTTTGTGACGCCTCAATTTGTAAGTGGATGTTTGTGTCAGTTAGCTTTTGCTGTGTAACCTGTATGACTGAAAGCATTTAATTCATGCTTCTGTTGGTCTGTTAGGCATCTATTACTTTCCACGTGACTTGTGTGTGCAATTAGCTGGGAGTAGATGGAAAAGTGACTGGTGTTTGGATGTTCTAGAATGCGTTCATTAATATGTGAGGTGTTTGGCAGCTAGTTGCAGGGAGATAAAGACAACTGGGATGCATGTTTCTTATTATTATACAAGTTAGTCCAGAATTCTCGGGGTTCCCAGAGCAATAAAACAGCAAGCCCCAAAGCAGAAATACTTTCCAAGCATATATTTGCATCATACTTGATAATATAACATTGGCCAAAGCAACTCAGGAGGCTAGTAAAGATACAAGGGATGAAAAGGTAGGCCTCACGATGGGAGGGGAAAAAAAAATTTATGGACATTTTTGTAAATTGTCCCAGATTTAACCAGAGTTTAGAGTTCTAATCTTTATCCTGTTCTGTGACCTTATGCAAATCAGTTGCTGCTTTGCTTTTCTACTTTTCCTATAAAACGAGACAATGTTGGATTGTATCAAGTTCAAATCTTTCCATTTCTTTTGTTTAAAAGAAGATATTTCAAAGAAACATTGAAAACCAATAATTACCATACTGTTTTTCATTTCATTGTCAAACGTTTTGACATATAAAGTATTGTAGTGAATTAAAAATTCATACTTTTTGAGAATTCAAATTCATTTTTAGAAAATATAAATTTTAAAATATATAAATTAGAGAATTCACTCATTTTTATTTATTTGATTTTGAGGTGGCTGAATTTCAATTGATAAATGATGCAAAACTTTTATTTGGCAACTAAAAAAACCAACTAAGTAGAATTTCAGTATCTCATATTAATTCATATTCAAATAGTTGTCTATCAGAACAGATAATGTCTTTCGTGTATTGTAATATAGTAATTTTAAAATTACTATATCTATGTGAGTTATATATAATTTAACTTAAACCAGAATGAGAATTTTTCTGAATTAGCAAGTTGAAGCCGTTCTTAGTGCCATTAGAGAACAGATCTTTAATCAGTCTTGAGGATAAGAGACATTCGCGTTTACTGTCTTTTTTTTTTTTTTTAATATTTTTATTTATTTCTGGAGAGAGAGAGAGAGAGAGAGAGAGACAGCGTGAGCAGGGGAGGGTCAGAGAGAGAGGGAGACACAGACTCCGAAATAGGCTCCAGGTTCCGAGCTGGCAGTCAGCACAGAGCCCGACGCAGGGCTCGAACCCACGAACCGTGAGATCATGACCTAAGCGAAAGTTGGACGCTTAACCGACTAAGCCACCCAGGCGCCCCTTTTACTGTCTTTTCAAATGTGTGCAGACTTGGAGAGAAAAAAACACAAGATTGCTTTTCTTGTCCTGATTATTGATCTCAAAATGCAAGAAAGCCAAATTTTAGAGAAGCTACAAAGACACCTTGCTAAATAAACTCTACCACATTCTGCCTCTTTAACTCTTTCTTCACTCAAAGTTCCTTGCTCAAGACTAACCTTGTACCCTCTCTCTCCACCGATGGCCGATATGACACTAGTGAGTATCCCAGTGCCCTTGAGATTTAATTTGGAGCTAACTACATTTATTTATTTCATGAACCACATGGTTTGGAATCACCAAACTCTTGGTTTGAATGTTAGTTTTGAAGCTTTTATAAACATGGTTAGACAATTTAGTCAATGTCTCTATTATTACAATAGAATTGATAGTACATTTTTTGTAGGGTCATTGGAATATTAAATGAAATTATTTTTAACAAAATTCCAAATTAAGCATCCAATAAATTGGAAGTGGTTATTTCTCTCACAAGAATGAGCCATTTTCCTGGGAAATTATTTCTAAATCTCCAATACCTTGAGAGACTTGATTTTGTTGACCAAATAGTACATGAGTCTAGCCTATATTTTGTAGTCTGTACCACCCTTATGATAAATCATCTACTAAGGATTCTTAATAGATTGGTGAACCAAAAATAAACAGGCCATTGTCTTTGTATTGGTTTACTTATGTTATTAATGTTACTTATGTTATTAATGTTAAAGTAGTTCTTTATTTCGTATTTCTTAGTACTTATTATTAATTGATAATTATAATACTACTAGTAATGCAATAAAGACAAAGCATTATTATTTATATGATAGTTTTTCTCCTGAGTTACTTCACTATGCATTATGTTTTCTATCAGCATTTCTAGAGTTCTCAATGATTAAGAGTTAAAACTAATGGCATTGTCTGTCAGTATAAAACCAAACCTTTTATTAAGCTTTTTATATTTGCCCTATCTTGGAGCATTTTAGGGAAAGAATTTGCCAATTTGGGGTAAAAAGAATTGTATCGCAGACTATACCAACTGTCAATGGAAACCTTGTCAAATGAAGAGGATCCTATTTGACTGAGCTACGTATGACACTCGGCCAGACTTTCAACACACATTCTATTTATGTATACCTCTTTTAAACTTCCTGAACCTTGTTCCCCAGAAACATTTTGTTCATCCCAGGGGCATGAACTCAAGTACCAAAGCAAAAAACAAAAATTGTTGTTTAGCCTTTCACAAGCCTTTTTCCTTTCCTTCCCTTCCCTTCTCTTCCCTTCCCTTCCCTTCCCTTCCCTTCCTTTCCCTTCTCTTCCTTCTCTTCTCCTCTCTTCTCTTCTTCTCCTTCTCTCTCTCCTTTTGTCTCTTTTTCCCTCTTTCTCTTTTCTTTCTTTTAAAATACGGAGTCAAAAATATACCTTGATATGTCATTTAACAATATAGGAACATTCCCTAGATTCATTTTTAGGTCATATGTTCCTTGAATTTTTTTTCCTCTGACTGGATTCTTGCATAGAGACAACTTCTGCAACATTTTAAGCAAAACAATATGCACTTATTAAATGAAAGTATTTATGTTTTAATTCAGCTACACCAAATTTCACCAGCCCATATTACTGCAATATGTCTGCTGAGTCATAATTTGATGTAAACACTTTCTCCCCATCTTTATCACCGAGCCTTGTATAAGGAAGAATTCCTCTTAATTGAGGAGTGGATTTCATATGGTATATGAAATTCATATGGCATATTTGTTTCTGTACAACCTTTCCTACTGTTACTATTTAATATATTTACTACATAAGTAGCTAAAGTAATAAAACTCCTCTACTCTTCCTAAGAGCTAGAAGAAGTACACAGCATTATAATGCTTCAAATTCATTAGTTTTAGTAATATTTGCAAACTTATCTTGGAAAAGATACATTTAGTAAAATTTTGAGAAAAACAAGCTGCATCCTCTGGCTTTTATAATTATTAAAAACACAGAATGATTATTTCTGTTTCTTCCAAGAAACTTTACATTACCTATGAGGGTATGGGAATTACAGGCATTCTTATTGGCAATTGAAATTGTTTTTAATATAAAAAACATGTGCAAATGTCTGTTATTCTCAAAACACTTTTGAAAAATATGCAAATGTCTTGTGTCTCAAAATATTAAGGTTGTCCATTTCCCGCCTATTTCCCAAATGTCTGCTTATTTTCTTTCATGTGTGGGTAATATTCTAAACCTTGGTTTGTTATCAAATTAAATTAAGATCAGAGTTAATTCCCCCTTGTTTCATATTCAGAATCTTATTATGGTATGTTCAAATTTAAGGACTTCATTTACAAGGATACAAACTGAATCATATATGATTCATTTATGGTTTATCTCTTTAGGAAAATACACTTTAAAATCTTGCGCTTGATTAAATGAATGAATACTTGCATTTACTCAGTTGTGTGGTTCATAAATTCATAATAATTCTTTGTAAAAAATCAGTTGTTTTTATGCATATTATATGTTAATCTTATATATACCATATTTGAGTTTTGCACATGTGATCACAATCTTTAATTAAACAAAAACTAATCACACTTCTTTATAATCCCTAGGGTTGAAACAAAACTGTGATTCTAATATGAATGCTTTGAAGGATATTTTTCTATTGAATCTTGTAGGAAAGCGATCATTTCAAGCACATAGTCATTAAGGTATACTTGATTAATTTATTCTCACCTTCTTTTAATACATGTGAAAAATTATGTTTGACAAAGGAAATCAAGCTGAATTATTATTTGATCCTTTGCTTAACTGCTATGTGTGTAAATGGTTCATTGAATTGACTGAAATGATCTACTTCATAACATCTCTACGGTTTGAATCTTTGTAATTCTTTTTTTTAATTTTTAATGTGTATTTCATTTTATTTTATTTTTTGAGAGACAAAGACACAGAGCATTAGTGGGAGAGGGGCAGACAGAGAGAGAGCCCACACAGGGCTCAAACTCATTAACTGTGAGATCATGACCTGAGCTGAAGTTGGACGCTCAAGCAACTGAGCCACTAAGGTCCTCCTTAGTTTTCATAATTCTTTTAATTTTAAGTACATATGATACTGGAAAAGAATTTTCACATTTTTCTATCACAATACTATTGATAGTATTTCACATTACTATCATTTGTTACATCTTATTGGGGTGGTCAATAAGAGTAATCATAATTTTATTAGTTAGTGGGAGACACTGACACTCACTATCTGAGGTTTTATAACTATTAAATGAGGAGCCATTAAATGGACTTGAACCCTAATCGTCTCAGGAAAACGGGATAAATATGGAAAATTAAGCATTGAATAGGAAGTAAAAACACTTTTATGAGTATAAAAAATAGAAAAACAACTAGTAAATAAAACTGAATTGTCGAATAAAAATTGAGCACTGGAAGTAAGAAATTATAAAGCCAACATATGAGAGAAATCAGGAACAAAGGGTCATTGGCCCTTCAAGATTTGATTGATGGTTAAAATATATAAACATGTGGGGGGAATCCATTTTTTTCTTTCTCTCTCATTCTCTCTCTGTGTCTACGTGTGTGTCCTCTATCTATCTATCTATCTATCTATCTATCTATCTATCTATCATCTATCTATCTATAGCTATCATTAACTGTAATGTCCATCCATCCAATTATTCCTTGCCTATCACCACCTTGCTATGTCACACAATTATTTATTATCATTTCTCCACTTCCTCAGCCCTGTTTGACTTAAAAACAAATATTGAACAGGCTGGTGTAAAAGAGAGGACTAGAAAGAGAAAGAGTTGATGTCATAATCTTTGTAATTGAAAACAAGATCATCAGTGTCTGAATAATAGAGGAAAATGAATGTTAATTTTGCAAATAGAATCATAAATTCCATTCAGTGTGAAACAAATTGGAAAAAATGTAGTACTTTTAATGGCTTAACCAGCTGTGAATTGAAGGACATGCAATACACATGGAATTTATTCTTTATATTTTTTTCAGCATATGCAAGGACTTAGTTCCCCATCATCACTCATGGCAGTTGTTCAGCTAATTCTTGGCAGGTTGTAGAAACAATGTCTCCATAGTCACCAAGTGGCTCATTTCATTTATATAATGAACACCATTTAGCATTCAAAAATAAAAATACATATCAAATGGATTGCAAAAATACAGAGAGTGCACAATGAAGAGAGAAGCCACTAGTTACTATCCACTGGTTTTTCCATTTTATTGCCTGTGTGAACCAAATGGAACAATTCCAGATGTTCCAGGGCTTCTGATAGATAAAAGATAATCTTCCTCTCTATCATTTTCCCTAGTCAATTAGTTCCTCATTTTCTAGCCTTGCTACTATTTGTAATTGTAGAAGGAAGAAAAGGCTTCATTGTAGCTTTCAAGGCCACCAGAAGTCCACATTCTGATCCATTGACTTTTTTCTCCACATGATCTTTTTAACAAGTTTTAGCAAAATACCCCTTATTTAAGGTGGCAGAACCCAAGGTCTTAATTGTAAATACTTTCAAAAATATCTTTTAGACATGAGTTATCTTGGCATCTGACTCACATCTCTTATACCTCTGTGTAAAGAACTAAAAACTTAAAGCATGTTTGTTTATTTGCTTGCCAGTTTGGGGAGAGGGGCTGCCAGTGTTATGATATCTAGCAACCTCAATCAAAAACTTTTGATGTGTTTCGGTAGTTGAGCTTCAAAAAGAAGCACTCTGGATTTCTAACCTGAATACTTTTTAATCTGTGGTTAGGGTGCTTACTTGCTTTTCTAATTTTCTTGTCATGATATCTTAAGTTTTCCATTGCTTTAATGACTAACTGGGATAAACAAATATCATTCTTAGTATTTTTAAATGCATGTGCCCAAACTATTACATATAGGTAGCCATAAAATTAAACATTTCATTTTCAGATGATACAGACAGACATACCTTCTTCTTGTTCCTCAAGAAAAGAGAAAAATAAAAAGTAAAGGTAATAATCTTTACATTTCAGTTATTTGTATTAATGTTTGTAATTTAGTTTAGAAATATACACTGAAAGAAGTAATCTAATCCTAATTTAAATGTACAATTTTATTATATTTTACCAAATCTTGAAAATACGATTTATTCATTTTAATGCTTGCTCATCAAAGTAGGGAATTCGTATAGAGAAAACAAAATTTGGGAACTATAAAGCCTACGTACATTTTTTCCCAAGCTCCACTTAGATATATGTCCTAATGCAATACATGGGAAAAGCCAAATAATATTGATAAACTAATGGTGGCTTGGCTTGCATGGTGATCTTAAGGGTGGAGAATTATCATTTAAATACCTACTAATAGATTCTGTTGTTCTTTATCTTATCTACATATTACAACAGTGACTAATTAGTGACATGATTAGTACTTTTTTTAGGATAGCAAAATAAACTTAAAGAAATTTAAGCAAATTGTTTGTTTTATACTTTATAGATGGTGAAATTGTACTTTCCCAAAGATGGTAACAAATTCACACACACACTTACACACACAGAGTAATAAATAGTAAAAAAAAAAAAAACAAAACATAAATGACTAGGAAAAAGAGGCTTCCAGACACACTAATTGGATGGCATTTATCATTCAAATCAAGATACTTTTGAGAATAAAAGGGGAAGCCATTCATAATTACATAGAGGCCCAGGTATAAACTGGGGACGTAGCCATAAGGGGGCCATGACAGCAAGATATGCCACGGTTTGAATTTAAACAAGGTCAAAAGAAATCACTTCAGTTTTTTTTTAATGTTTTTATTTCTGAGAGAGAGAGAGAGACAGTATGAGAAGGGGAGGGTCAGAGAGAGAGGGAGACACAGAAATCACTTCAGTCTTGATCAATTAAGTAATTAATTTGTCATTCTTAACAAACAAAATATATTTACTGAGAGTTTACCATGAACTAGACACTTCACCAGTCACATGAGTTCTAACAGTGATTAAGAAATAAATGGTTCCAAGGGCGCCTGGGTGGCTTAGTCGGTTAAGCGTCCGACTTTCGCTTAGGTCATGATCTCGCGGTTCATGGGTTCGAGCCCGCGTCGGGCTCTGTGCTGACTGCCAGCTCAGAGCCTGGAGTCTGTTTCAGTCTGTGACTCCCTCTCTCTCTGACCCTCCCCTGTGCTCATGCTGTCTCTCTCTCTCTCTCCTAGAAAAAAATAAAAACATTAAAAAAAAAAAGTAAATGGTTCCTATATTCTTGGGAGAGCCCTCAGGCAAATGGGAGGAATAGAAAAAGACAAGTAAGAAAATGAATGAATAAAGTAATGATACCTACTTTGAAGGAATGAATTCATATTTATACATGTCTCTTTGAAACAGAGACAATTAAGCCTCTTGTACCCTAGTGGCAGTATATCATTGGTACAAGTTCTGGGAGATAGTGGGCAGGTCAGGGAGAAAAGCCTCTTGTTTGAGGTCTGTTATTTGGCTGACAGCAATTCTCAGAGAAGCAGGAGGCCATGATTTGTTATCAGTGAGAACACATAGCAACTTGGGATGGATCTACTATGTGAAATATAAAGGAAATACCTTCCAGCAAAGGGAAAGCAAATACAAAGTGGCAAGGTTTTTGCAAAACATGGTACTTAAGAATAGCTCCCGTGAATTGGATGGGGGCTGGGAGAGGCAGGTATGCAGTGGGGGTGAGTCAAAAAATGAGTTTAGAGTCAGGCAGGAGCCAAATCACTCGGGGTCTGTGTAGAGCATGAGAAGCTTGTGAGTTTAATTTTCAAGGCTGTCACATGCTACTAAGGGTTAAGGAAAATAAGTATCATGATTTGATGAAAATTTCTGCAAAAATTTATTTTGGCTTCATTCTTCATCCTTTTGCATCAATCTGCAACTCCACTAACATCCTACATGGTATCCAGATTTTTAAAAAATAATAATAACAAAATTCAGGCACTGGTATAAATTTTTTCCTCTTCCTTCATATCCCTCCTTTATTTTTGTTAAGAAAGTAAGAAACCACTTTAGAAACGAAGTCTTGCCAGACCACAAATATCCAACTTTCTTGTAACACATTTGTTTTAAGTCAGTAGTTGGGTGGTATTTTCCTTGTTTTAGTGAAAGTGGAGATTTCACTAAAAAGTGATAGTTTAGGGGCGCCTGGGTGGTTCAGTCGCTTAAGCATCTGACTCTTGATTTTGGCTCAGGTCATGATCACCCAGTTTGTGGGTTTGAGCCCCATGTTGGTCTCTGCACTGATGGCCTAGAGGCTGCTTGGGATTCTCTCTCTGCCCTTCCTCCATGTGCTTTCTCTCTCTCTCTCTTTCTCTCTCTCTCTCTCAAAATTAAGTAAATAAACATTTAAGAAATTTTAAAAACAGGAAAAAATGATTATTTAGAGATCTGACTAGTAGGAGAAAAAATCTATTCCCATTGTGGTAGGCAAATCTCTAAGATACTTTCCAATAAACCTCACCTCCTGCTACTCATGCCTTCTACTTCCTGTTCACCTCAGGGATGATCTTAGTGACCAACAGATTATAGTAAGTTGATGGGATGTCAGTTCTGTGATTCGTTTACAAAAGGTTGTGACTTTAATGTTGATTCCCTCTATTGCTTTCATGGCTTGTGCGCTTTGATGAAACAACTCTAATTTGGAGAGACCTAACTGTCAAGGAACCAAAGGAGGTCCTCTTGCCAATAACAAGAAACAAAGAACAATTCTGTTCCTCTTGCCAGTGGAACAGAATCTGCCAACAACCACTGAGCTTGGAATTAAATCCTTCACAAGTCAAACCTTCAGATGAGACTCTTATCTGACACCTTGACTGCCATCTTGTGAGAGACTCTCAAGCAGAGCATCTTGCAAAATCACACCCAGATATTTGTAAGGTAAGAAATATGTGTTGCTTTGGGGGCTCCTGGATGGCTCAGTTGGTTAAACATCCAACTTTGGCCCAGGTCATGATCTCACAGTTTGTGGGTCTGAGCCTCGAGTCAGGCTCTGTGCTGACAGCTCAGAGCCTGGAGCCTGCTTCAGATTCTGTGTCTCCCTCTCTCTTTAGTCCTCCTCTGCTCATTCTTTCTCTCTCTCTGTCTCTCTCTTTCCAAGAAATAAATAAACATTAAAAAATAAATATATGTTGTTTTAAGTGCTTAATTTCATGATAATTTGTTTTGGGTAAATAATGAATACACAATAAAATACATTTTTACTCCCCTAAACAGGGATTGTAGGCGTTTATAAAGTCTCTTTCTGCACTGTAGGATTTACAAACCCAATAGGTAGCTTAACACATTATTATTAAGGTACTGGAGATGAATACTATGTTTGGATAAGAAGGCAATGATATTTAAGGATTAGTTGCTTTCAAATAATGAAAAATTAATGATTTCATTTTTCCGATTAAGGAAAATATATATTCTTTTTTAAAGCACTTTTAAGACTCAGTTTGAAGCATATCTGTCAGTAAGGCATCAATTATTTCATATTCCTTCTGAAATTCAGTGACTGTTTTTCTCACTGATTTTATTAGATTAGGTTTTCCGGAAACAGGGGCTAAAGCTCGAATTCTTATTACAACTGCCTTATCAAGCAAATGCTCTCAGAAGAAGAGACAGAGAAATAAGATAAGGCAGGGAATGAGCTAAACAAAGACATTGTCTTAGTTGGAAATTAACTGGAGCCTAAGCCCATGGAATTTCTGGAACACAACTATACCAGAGTTAGTTTCTCTCTTGATGGAGTGACTCAGTCTTTGTATCCTGCTGATAGTTATTGAAGTAAGAGTTGCATAGCCTCCATGTAGAAGAAATTCCCAGTTGAGTGAGGGCAATTTTCAGAGAAAGCAGAAGTTTTAAGCTGTTATTAGCCAAAACTCACAGCAAATCAGGAATAGGTGTTTTCCAACTAAAGGATTGAGCACCAACAAAACAACATCAGCTACAAGGATTATGCATTCTGATTCTTTTTTTCCCGTTTTTAGATACGCTGGGGAAATGGACACATGCAACAATTTTAGTCATGGCACTTCATAAAGGTTATCTATAAAATCTAACTTTTATTTGATAAAGCTTTTGAAGGTAGGTATTTCTTTTTAGGTATATGAAATCAATCATTGAAGAAGTATTCATGAGGAACTTTGTATGAGCACCAACTACTGAATATTTTAAGTAAGGCAGTGATGTCTTTTCTTTAAGCATTTTCTAATCCAGTTATAAGGAAAAGAGACTTTTTCTAAATTTACTAATTTGGCAAAAAAGTTGGATGTTAAGTCAGTATTTGATAAAAATGTAGTAGGTTTTCATTTCCAGTGGTTCTTTTTCCCCCCCTCAATGTTTATTTATTTATTTTTGAGAGAGACATCCTGTGTGCACACAAGCAAAGAAGTGGCAGAGAGAGAGGGAGACAGAAGCCAAAGCAGGTTCTAAGCTATCAGTGCAGAGGCCAACGTATGGCTCAAGCTCACAAACCATGACCTGAGCCAAAGTCAGATGCTTAACTGGCTGAGCCACAGACATCCCTAGTCATTCTCTTCTCTTAAAGAGATTAAAAAAAAAAAAAAAAACNATTTTTAATATGTATAAACTTAAAGTGAGGTCTCAAATACATTTATTGATTAAAATTAAATGGCAATAGTTTTAAAAATGGTTGTAATCCAGAATATGCTTCTATTAATTTAAAATCATTGTTAAATGAAATCACCACAAAATCATAGAGCTTCCATCACCCCAAAACTTGTCTCAACTCCTAGCTGCCTACAAAATCTAATAGAGAAAAAGTTATATTACTGCCATAAANAGAAGCAAATTTGGAGACAGGGATAAATGTGTTTTAGGTAAATTTAGATCATTTTATTGGTGACTTTGGTTTCAGGATGTGTAACTATCATTAATGAAACCCAAATGTAATAGTACCTAAGGACTAGTGTCCTATTGTGCACATAGGACACTACATAAATTTACATGAACTAACATAAATCAAAGCCTTCATACTTCTTGAATTTTTGTATTTGTATAACCTTAGGTAATAGCATTTGCCCACTGTACTTGGTTTGAGTACGACAGTCCACTGTCGTAAACCAAGAGTTTACATGCACTTTCTCTATTGAAGATTCTTGGCTGGCTACTGATAAGCTGGATCCTAAATGTTTCTGGATTTTCACCCCTTAGAAAATGCATTCAATTTCTTCCCACTTTTGACACTGACATGAGGTCAGCCCACCTCTGAAAGCATTGTGTTGAAATGTCTGTCTTCATATATTCCTCATTGTTGTTCTTTGGTGAAATTGTCACTTGAGGGTCAAATTAGAGCTCATTCAACCAGAGCCATAGCAGTGACAGTAATCAGCCTCAGGTCATTTCTTCCACTTTAGACTTTTCAGGGCAGACACTTTGTAGTTCATTTCCTACTTTTACAAAGCATTACTATCATTGGTTGCATTGTGTAATGAATCTGAGTTTGAGTTTACAATTTTATAAATTTACAGGTTCCGATTGTCAGTATTTATCTGGTTTTCACCCTTGAACCCAGGTTTCCTTTTTTACAAAAAGTTTATTTTTTTTAAATGCTTTCCAATGTTAAATTTTATTGGATCGATTTATTAACCAAGTATTGGCATATCATTTTGTTCATATAGCTTTCTACACTTGGGAAAAAATTCTCATGAAATTTATCATCAGGACATATATGCTAACCTTTATACATAATGTTGGAATAATCATCATTTTGTGTACATTCTAACATTGCAAGAGCTAAGAGACCCTGAAAAATTATCAACACAGTCCTTTGAAAGAAAGCAGTGAAAGAGACAGAGCTGTGACTTCAAAAGGTTAATTTTTTTCACATATTTCTCTTTTCATGAAGATCAGGAAACTGTACTTTAAAATTTGAAAAATTTAACTAGAAAGAATCTTTTTTAAGGAATATGATTTTCAAAATTTTAATCTCATATATACTTCACTTTTTAAAATTTCCACACAACTGAGCTGTTTTAAGTCTTCAATGGAATTATAAACAAATCATTACCTATTAATAAAGGATGAATTCCAACATGGAAATAGAGGCATTTTAGATATTTGAAATTCTGAATGTGTAGAGATGAGTCACGTCATTTTAGTTCAATGGGTTGCAGGAGTGATCTTTGACATTTACATATTTTGAGTAATTTGGTTCTGACAATAACATTGAACATAGTTAAATGATTACAGTAGACTTCCTGAAAATGATAATAATCTACAGTTTAATAATAATACAAATTATTAATCTATAAATATAAATATCTGTCTTAGTGAAGTGAATAGCTAAATACTAAGTTACAAGTATCTATGCACCATTTACTATATCTGTCTTTGACCCTGGCCTCATGTCTCTCCCTACTTAACAGATACTAAATGGCTGACCATGCTCTCAGAACACTTTCCTGCACTGTAGTCACCAGACTTTTGGATCATTCTCAAGGTTTAGTTTAAAGAAATGAAGTAGAAAATAATTAGGAAAGGTCATACTAGGTAGGGGGATGATGTTCTTCCCAGAATTCTGCAGGCATCAAAAATGTAACAAGCCTAAATCATAATTCATTACTTTAAACTCCTCAAGCCTACAACTGTTAGGGCAATCCCATCTTAATTACCCAAGGCAGAATTTTAGGAAGTTCTTCAAGTTTCTCTCTCCCTAGACCCAGATGTAATTCATCACTAATTCCTATTGACTTTACTTCCTAAATAGACACCCAGTGTATTCTCCCTCTCTTCCCCTGCAATCCCACACTTTATGTCAACATCTTTGCATCTTTTGCCTGAACCACTGAGCTTTTAAGCCCACTATTTCTAGCTAGTTCTTTCTAAAATGCAAATATGACTATGACATTGTAGTTATTAAAGCATTCCAGTGATTTCCCAACAGTCTTAGAATAAATAGTAAACTCCATTCTAAACATAGAATGGAAAAATCTATGATTTACCTATGATTTAAATCTGCCTCATTTTTCTGCACTATGTTTAACGGCTTAGCAATACAAAGCTCTTGACTTCTTCACAGATACTATTACTCTGTGCCTTAATTTATATTTCTTCCCATATATAGAATTCCTGTTCAGTAGCTTTTGCTTAGTTACCACTTAGTAAGAGGTAACTTTGCTTCCAGAAACCTTTTCCTTATTCTTATATTGGGCCTATTCCCCTTACTCTATGATCCATCACTCTTCATAGTATTTTAATTTTTATTGTTATCACTTTTTAACGGTTATTTATTTATTTTGAAAGGGGGTGTGAGGAGCAGAGAGAGAGGGAGAGAGAATCCCAAAGAGGCTCCGCACTATCATTTTGGAGTCCCACATCGGATTCCATCTCACGAACCCATGAGATCATGACCTGAGCCAGAATCAAGAGTTGGACACTTAACTGAAGGAGCCACATAGGTGCTCCTCATCATATTATTTTAAATTATCAATTTACCCATTGTCTAGAGTCCTTGAGAGAAGAAACTATGTAATAATAATTATGCTTCAAATCTAGTTCTCAGCCTAATATCTGATACACATATATAAATATGCTTGTTGAATCAAAACTTAATACCTGTTGTAATTGTCATTTTCAAAGTCTCATATGCTTCCTCCATGTTTATTTTATTGTGGAAAATTGGTGCCACATTTGCTTGATTGTAATGTAAAGAAAAAAAATGATTCAGGAACTTTGCAGTGTTATTACCTACGCTATCGAGCGAATAGCTCGTATTTTCCTTTTGAAATGTAATATCATACAACCTGTCCAATATCTTGTGATTATCCCATTGATTTAGAGTTTAGCTTTAGTTCTTGCTTTTTTCATACTGTAAGTTCCGCAAGCAGGAGGGTAGTGTGTGTCTTATATATGGCTTTCCTTCTAGTGTCTAGAAGTAGACTGATGCATGATTTTAGCTTGGTCATTATTTGTTAACCATATCCAGTCAATTATAAAAATAGAGTTGGGAAACACTGATAGTCAGTATATTATTAATTTCTTTTTGATATGTAGGATGTATGCTGCTCTTCTTTCTAGTATGCAGAGGAAATCTTGTATGTAAAATCTTGTATGGCACAACAAGGTATCCACAGCTGGATGTCCTCATATTTGGTACCATACTCTCTCAATTCTTTTTTATTTTCTCTTCATTTCCTTCAGGCTACATTAGTACATGGTTAACTCACATAAAGTCATATGACAGAAAATAATTTTTATTTATTTTTTATTTTTCTTAAATGGCAGGTAGCTCTCGACAGGAAAAATATCTATTGTCTACAGGAATTTTTGTGGGTTGAAAACATTCATATTAATAGCCACTTTTAAAATTAATATTGCAGGTAAGATTTTACACAATGTAGTATTAAATGTTTTGTTAAAATAAGATATATACAGATATCTTTCTCCATTTCTTACATTACTATACTGCTTAAGGTAATTACAAAATCTTGGTTTCTGATTTGCAAGTTTTGAAGGCATTCTTTGAGATTTTTTTTTTTTTTTTTTGTTGTTATGTGANAGTTTATTGTCAGCTTGGTTTCCATATAACACCCAGTGCTCATCCTCACAAGTGCCCTCCTCCATGCCCATCACCCCCCTTCCCATTCTTTGAGATTTTAAGCAGCTAGATGATATAGTTATAATTTTACAAGAGCAATTTTATATTATGTTTACTTATTTCTGTGAAATTTGTTCTGTTTTGGTATTTAAATGATAGATGAAATAAAGAAAACATTTTTCTGAGAATAATAAAATGACATGTTTCATATGACAGCCATGAGCAAATATCCTAGATACTTAATGCAAATGGTCACACTCAGAGAGCTCCTTTCTCTGAAGAAACAACACAACACATAGTTTCTTGAAATCTCATTTTTCTCATTCAACTTAGAAAAATTTGTTTGTAGGCTTTTGTTTCATGTACATCCTTAACTTTTAATTTTTATCTGTTGTTTGTAATCAGTGAATACAGGTGTCAAATAAGGTGAATGGAAAAAGGTGCACAGAAAATGGGAATATAAAAAACAACAAAAAAGGTAAGTAAAAGGTATTTAGGCTATTTCTCGGGAACAGAACTTTCCAAGTTCCAAAAGAGACCCCAAATGTGACAATGGTTATATATTTCTGATTAGAAGTGATGCTTGTTAAATGAATGAGTGACTCTAAATGTAGTTACTATTTCTGTATGTCATTTTGAACATATGAATATCTAAGAGGACCATAATGTTCCATGAACAATTAACATCGATCTTACAAGGGCTTTTTTAAAATTAAATTTTCCTTGGGAATACATGTTCTCAGCGAGAACCTTAGCCCTGCATTTCACCATTTCATTCAGGATTTAGCATATAGGACACCACAAAAACATCACTCCTCAATTCAAATTGTAAACAGAGCTACAAGCATGTAGGAGATGTGTGCCCTCTGATTTCCTATAATTTCTGCCTTTTTTTTTAAGTGGCAAAGTCATCACGTATTAATCTATAACAAATTCAGAGAGTTTTGTTTGGCTGATTTAAAAGCATTTTCTTCCAGACTCTTATAAAAATAGAGACTATAAATTGGTTAGCATGGATTGCCCATGGCAGCACATTTTTTTTAATGAAAATTTTCATTATCAATGGATTTTATGCAGAGCCTTTAGAGGTTGTTCAAATCGCCAGCAGTCAATTTAACCATGCTAATCTTTATACCTGAGGGCCTAATTCTTAGAGAAGCTTTTGGCATGTTTTCATAGACTACTCATAATAATTATATGGATGAACCATGCATTCTAGTTGTCTGTATTATAATCACCTCATTTTATGTTTTGGAAAATGGAAAGAAAAGTCACTTTCCCCAATTACACACCATGTACCCACACACAAATAGCCATAATCTTCTGGAAGAAGGTTCTGAGCATCCATTTGAAATGAATAAATATTTCTTTGTAAAGATAATATTAAAAACGAAGTGTGTATACACTCAACTGAGCTAGTACAGCTATGAACATGTGCTCTATTTAACCATTTTACACAATTGTTTACAATTTTATGAGACATATATAGTTACCATAGCAACAACTCAGCATAAGCATGGTATGAAAACTTATTTTACTCCAGCAAAGAAAGCCACTTTAACAAAGTATGTGACACATTATAGTTTGAAGTTGAATTTTTATCTCACTTTTTCAAGAATTTTGTTCCATAAATCATAGCTAGTCTGTTAAAATTTATTATCTTGAAAGGAAAATACAGTGCAATGGTCGAGAAGTCTACCGAAAAGAATACAACTAAACCACTCTATATACATAATTCCACAGGTTGCTGGTAATGCTACTCAGGGAAGAAGTTGTCATAATCTGAATGATTGTGTTTTACCTTACCATTCCCTAATTCTTCCAATAGAAAATTCAATTTGTTTCTAGTCTGAATTCATCATTCAGTATCTTTAATATACTTATTTTCTAAGACTCATAAAAGTAGATTCTTTCCCTAATATTTTAAATCTATAAAATGTTGTTGAGTGTTTATTCTGTCCTAAGCACTATTCAAGGAATAGAGAATTCAAAGAAAAATAAAATTAGTATGTGCACCTAAAAGGATGAATCTGGTACACACTTTTTATTTTGTTTCTTTCACAAAATGAAAATATATATTGCTTTGGAGACTTTTTAAAAAATTTTATCACTGTTAATGCATATTTCATGTTAATACACACTCATTTCTAAATATTTGCTTTACATATGTATTTAGGAGTACACTTCTTATTGGATCTATAATTCATGACAAATTACTTTTGGAGATAATAGAACAAGTATATTTACTTTGATGGGACCTAGGAAATATTTATTTGTGGATAATGCATTGGTTAATTACACCAATGTAACAAAACTTCGTTTACATTTAAAACATACAAGGCATAACACCAACCAAAGATGTATAAAACTTAATTGTGACCACAAGAACTATACAAGAAAGCAAGAAAAATAAGACAACATGATATGTCTACAAATAGCAAAAGCCTAAAGTAATGTGTATTAAAAACAATATAAGTAGGATGGTGCATATGTGCTATTCATTGGGAAAAAAAGGCAGGATTCTCCGGGGCCGAGGAATGTAATTACGGAGGGCAAAATAACTTGGAGGTGCTATTGTTCTGGATCTCCAAAAGTATGTAGGATTTGATTGCTCAGTGGTTTGTAACTCTAAATGAACATTAGAATCAATTAGAGAAATTAATAAAAGATTCCCTAAGACCCACCCCACAGCAATGAAATAATGAAGTAAAGTCTGGGGCTCACAGAAAGGCAGTTTGCAAGGTCACCAATTAACTCTGATAATCAGCCCACTTTGAAAACCACTGAGGTAAACAGAAAGGAAACATTTTCTGGGAGAAACAGTATTTGTGAAGAATAGAGAGGAAAATAAATATGTGACACTGTAACAAAGTTTCCAGTGAACTATTCAGAATGCCCTAAGAAAAGGAAGTTCAACGAATTTTGAGGCCAGGTGGTTGGGTCCTAAAATAAATTTACACAAAAGACAACAGATTTTAAGGGAAGGTGACAAATAACATAGGGAAGAGGAAGAAGGAGAAGAAAGAGAAAATAAAAATCAATCATATCTCATATCATACATAATATTTTGGTTGCTATTTTGTGTTTTATGTAGTAAGTTGGATTCTAGTGAAATACTATTTCCATTCAGGCTTTTGTGTTGAACACTATCACGAAATTTAATACTCTTTTTCATAACCCCATAGCATCCAGTCCCATGATGGATTGTGACTCATTTACACAATATTCTAGTAATATAGAATGCTAATATTCTTTAGGAAAAATAATTCCTTCACAAGATATACCTTAGAAGTACCTTAACTGGTTTTAAAGTTTCACAGTTTGACACCTCAGTGAACAGGTCAGCTACACGGGATATTTATTATATTCATAGCTTGTCTTTCTTTCCTAAAAGTAGACTGTAAAATAGCTATGCAGCCTGGCCCTCTTAGAGAGAAAGCAATGACCTCTCTCTTGAGAGCCTCTTATTCTGGAGCAAAGCTCCATTCTGATCAAGAGTCATTTAGTGACTAGTTAACATACAGCCTACTTCCTGCTGAATACCGGTTTGTATTTTTTTCCTTTTGTGGGTGTGAAATATTCAATATGATTGATATCATCCAGTTCTGCTACTAAAAAAGACATTCAGTGCATGTATGTGAAACACCCACGTGTCCTAATAATCCTCCATGAAGTTAACCTGATTTTCAGGGATATCAAACCATCTCCATTTGAAATTAATTCATGTGTACTCATTTGCTCAAGAACTTGTAATTTTTCATATCACATGCACGACGTTTTTTTTATTATTATTTAAACATCTTTTATTTGCTATGGTGGCTACTCTTGGCTAAAAACGTTGGCCTAGGGGCACCTGGGTGGCTCAGTTGGTTAAGCATCTGACTCTTGATTTTGGCTCAGGTCATGATCTCAGGTTTGTGAGTTCGAGCCTCGCATCAGGCTCCACACTGACAGTGCAGAGCCTGCTTGAGATCCTCTCTCTTTCTCTCTCTGCCCGCCTGCACCCTCTCTCTCCCAAAATAAATAAACTTTTTTAAAAAGTTGGCTTAGAATAACATAGCCTGATCCAAACCATAAAAGAGGCATAAATTGGAATTTTGAGAGAAGATAATATTTGAATACTATAATTTCTAAAGCTGTGCTCATCCAAATTTGGTGATTATAAGTGTTGTTAATATATTATTTACATACGCACATTCAGTATATATACACATTCAAAAAGATAAGACTTTTAAAAGTACTTTTGAAATAAACAACACATACTCTTTAAGCTGAAGTTATTTTCACTGCTCTCAGTTCTATGGTTGGGTTTTCGTAAGAATGTGTCCTTAATTTGAGTATTAAAAACAATGAAAAGAGAACAAATTTTCAGCAGAGTTAACTGCAAAGGAAGGGAATTTAGGCACTATTATCAAAGGCCCCTATACTTGCTTATGAAACCTTAAATTCAAAGTCTTTGCTTCTTTAGGTTTTTCTGTCAGTAATAGATAATTATTAGTATGAAACATTAAAAAAGGATATGTGATTTGATCAGTTAATTGATTTTTTTAGGATCTTTAATTTCACCTTTATCCAGCCCCTTTCAAAGATTACCTTCACCTTATATAAATTTCAACAGCACATAAAAAGGCAATATGTTGCTTACTTTAAAGACAATTATTTCAGTAAAACTGTGTCAAAGCTTTGTGAATCCAGAATCCAGGCCACATGGTATCACTTTGAATCCAATTTAGACAAGTTTGACTAATCTCACCCTGCCTAAAAGAACTATAAATATTAAGCTGTGACTAAAAGCTCTTTGTGATGTTCCTGTCTCCTCTTCAATTCCTTTCTCCCCTTCAGTTAATTTGCAACAGCTTTTCCATCTGCCAGGTGACTTGTTCCATGATCTACCACCTAATTCCCAATTCTTCAAACTCCAGGCAGTGTGTTTTTTTGTTATTAATTATCTTAACTTGTGTTTACTTTGGACTTTTGTCCAAATGTCACCAAGCTTTTTTAAAATGTTAGCCTTTCCCCAATCCTTTGATTTTATTTTTTATTGTACAAATTTTATTCTCTTCATTTTACTGATCATCGAATGTCAAAATAGGAGTTGAATATCTGTCTCTATTTCAGAAAAGTAAGGGTGGGAGAGGTGGCTTTTGACCTTTAGGGAGAATGTTGAGTAATTTTATCTTTTTATCTTGGTTGTGCATACAGCAAAAATAAGTAACTGGATATTATGTGAATGTGAGAATGGGATCTAAGAATCAAAAAGCCATTCACGTCTGCTTTCTGGTGGAATTCATTCTGCTTTAGGCTAAACTATTGGTAAACGAATCTTGTAAAAATTAAGTTATTACATGAAACTTCCAATCTACTTTTTTCAAAAGTGCCATTAATTTATGGTGTTGGTGTATTGGATTATTTTGGGTTTTGTCATCATCATCATTATCACAATAAATAAGCGTGTCAAGTTATTACGTTTATTAAAACTGTTTTCTATATACACCATTTTTTGGCCAAAGTGCATTTATCAAAAATTTGCAGCATTTAGCCTTAAGATGCATATTTGCACAATTCCCTCATCATCACTTGTTAATTCAAGTTTTTAACCTTTTGTAAGTTGATGCAACCACAATCCAAAGAGATAAGTATTCTCACTTTCTTTTCTAATTCGTGATACCTCAACAGACTCAAATGTCACAATACCTCCTAGCAAGATAGACAAGTTAATTTGGAAATGTGTCACTGATTCTGGTAGACATAGCTTTATTATTTTAAGAATTGTGACCACTTATTCATTTTTTCAAAAGAATGAGTTCTTGAGTATAGCATGTTAATACAGCTACTTTCCCTGGTAATTTTACCAAAAAATAAAAGGACACACAGGTTTTGCTTAGTGGTGAGAGTATAATTTGATAGCAAAACTTTTAATCTTCTTGGTTTTCTTTGTGATATGACTCTGGATTTTTGGAGAAAGCCTCCCTTGATCTATTTCTAGCAACGAAGGCATCTAGATCAGTAGCCCTTGAGGAACACCCACATTTTTCAGATCATCAAAAGGCACACATCAGGGTGGCGAATGCATCCCCTCCTGAAGAACAAAGGGAGAGCTCTACAGAGAGCACCTGATTGTAGCAGATCAGAAGGACAGCATTTGACCCTGGCTGGAAAAAAAAAAAAAAAGAAAGAAAGAAAAAAAAGAAAGAGAAAAGTTGAATAAATAAAAATACCACCATCAAACTGCAAACTGTTACCTATTGATGGATGCATTCACCGAGGATTTGTTTCTGTGTGTGTGTTGTGTGTGCGCGAACGCGCGGGCAATGTTTGACGTATCCTTAAAGGCACATAAAATATCCAAGTTCATCTTTAAGCTCTGTAGTTTTGTGACTGCCACAAGGTTTCACTTGTGTCATTAAATTTACTGAAAGTGTTGAAGGAAAGAAAACTCAGGGGAACCACAGATGTTTGCAGTTTTCAATTTGCAGACTTGAATGCTTGCAACTGGTTACTTAACACATACGATTTCAGTTGGTGATTATATTCATATTTGCTTTCAATCTGTACTGCATATAATTAGAAGGAGTTTTGTAATTCCTATGACCTGTTTTGGGTTAGGTCACGTAGTTATGCACTATATTTCTATTGCTGACCTTTACATTAAAAGATTTTCTCTACATTTTCATTTCTCCTATCTCATTAGTCCCTCACTGTCACCCTTAGTTAATATCATTGCTTTGGGGGAAATGGCCTAATTACCTAGTACACAGAACATATTGGATAGGTTAACATTTCAGGTGTACAGTTATAATAGATACTAGTATGTATAACACACACTTTCAATTGCAATAAAAAGTTAAAACCAATCCTTAAATATATTGATCTTTTGATGGATTTTATTTGAAAGATTTTGAAAGATTTGGTGCAAATATTTTATATTTTGACAGAGAAGCACCTTCTAAATACAAAACAAACCTATTAGGAGAAACACATAAAACTTAGAAACAAAGTGGAAAATGCCTAACACTGAGTTTTTCAGCAAAGACATTCTGAAACAATTCAATATTAATTAATTTACCAAAATGATTACTTCTTACCATATTACAGACATTGATTTGGGGAATCCAGGTTATTAGCTAATAAATAGCACTTTAGTCTTGCATATTCGAGTTGATGGTTTATTTCAGTGACTTTCCTTATTTGAATTCACTGGAAGCAATTGATTTGAATGAGGCAAACCAATAGATATTTAATGACCCTTCTTATAATCAGAGAATAAGATTTCCAAATGTCTAGTCAGGAATAAAATTAATTTACTTAACATACATTTTTTTAAATGTTTTATTACAGAAAGAAAGAACCCTTATAAAATAGCTAACTTCCCACTTTAAGAAATTTTTAATTTTAAGCTGTGACCTTATGAACCAAACATAGGTTTAGCACTAAATTTGTGGCATCAGTGAAATAACATGTAAGAATAGTGAGGGTAGAAACCTGAGACCTTGAGAACAGAGAAATACAACCAGGGAGCATGTGTTTGACAAAAATCCATAGGAACTGGGGGTTTCACATTTCACTCAATTCCATTATATTCAATTCAACAAACCTTTGTGAAACACTATACTGTGGGAGATACAAAGGTGGCTGTCAGTGTCACCATGTTTGAAATTTACCTCTTGCGGATGATATTTGAGGGAAAGAGGTACTGGGAAGTAACAGCTCATCACTGCCTTACCCACTGGGACTAAGGGACATGTAGGTACTTTAACTGTGTCTTCTGCAGTACAAAAAGGTTAGGAAGTCTGTTTTTCATCTCTACAAAATGAACTCGACAAGTGTTTTGAGTGGGTGGAGTAAGTGGCTGCCTGCCTGGAATTCCCACCTTACTGACCTTTGGGAATAAGACAAGTAACATGAATGTAGGTAGAAGATAATCTCTATGCAAAATCGAGTTCCTGGTCTTGACTCCCAGCTTATACCCTAAGACATGATTTTTGGACAAGTCACTTAAGTCCTTTAGGTCTTGGTTTTCTCATATGTAAGCTTGAAGTGTAAAAGATTGCTAATATTCAACTGCATTTGACCTGCAAGATAGGCAGTTCCTTCTGATTCAACCTAGAAAGTTAAAGAGGTTTAAAATGAGTATCACTTTCAAGTTGATCTTCAGATGCTTAATCAGATTCCATTCAGAGGAGAATTAATAATGAGAGCATTAGATTGAGAGACACGTGGGTGGCTCAGTCAGTTAAGCCTCTTCTAAGAGTTAGTCCCTTAGAAATAATCAGATGAACCCCTGGGAACAGGGGGTTTATAATTGTGCCGATGTAGTAGGGCAGAGGGAGGGAGCAGGGAAAAGATCCCAAGAGACGGGCCAGGTTGTATTTGGGTGTGTGTGTGTGTAGGGTCTAGTAATAGGCAATGTGTGAGTTTGGGGGTACCCAGGAGTTAAAGGGCACAGACATAAAGGAATCAAGAACTTGCCAAAGAAAACCCTCGCTTGCTTCACCTTTGGGCCCCAAGCCCAGTCTCCTCCAGTTATCAGGAGGGGGGCAGCCAGGTAGCTGAGTTAAAGCTCTTTGCTCTGAGATTCCTGCTGGGGTTATATTGCCCTCAGCCATCTACCAGGTGGGTTTTCCGCAAGGCCTGTGCACTGTTTGCTCTCAGGTTGCATTTCTTCACAGGAGTGGCTGGCAGTGTGGGAGACGTGCTCACTATTTCCCCAGGCTTGTGAAGATGGTCTGTTTGCATTTATGGAGCATTTAGCATTTGCTGGGTACCATGCTCAATACCTCATTTAATCTCCAAGACAACCTCGTTAGTAGCTTCTGAACATCTAACTTCGGCTCAGGTCATGATCTTACGGTTCTTGAGTTCAAGCTCCATGTCATGCTCTGTGCTGACAGCTCAGAGCCTGGAACCTACTTTGGATTCTGTGTCTCCCTCTCTCTCTCCACCTCTCTCACTCGTGCTCTGTCTATCTGTCTGTCTCTCTTACTCTCTCAAAAATGATAAAACATTTTTAAAAATTAAAAAAAAAGACTAGCTATATACTTAAACCTCTCAAGAAAGGTGTCAGTGAGTGTGAATATACATTAAAACAGAGTCACCAAGTCACAGATAGATGGGCCACCTCTCATTATACCTCAATGATTTTTTAATTGCTTACTATGTGTCAGGTACTGGAATTGACACTGGAGACACAATATTTTTGTTTAAAAAATTATTATTTTCATCAGCTTCCAAGAGCTTATAATTGGTGAGAATAGCTGCTTACAATAAAGATAAACAAACTGTGCTTAGAGAGTAAGAAAACACAACAGAACGCTGGCAAGGATGGCTGAACTCTAACCTGAATTATGAGTAGATGTGAGTCAGTCAGAAAGGAGTAGGATTGCCAGTGTATATGTGTGGTTGTGAATGGAAGGCTTGGCGGCAAGAGGTGCTGGGGTGGAAGGAACATAAAATTCTAATTTTAAAAAGACCATCCTTTGTTTAGGCATTCAGGAGAGGTTGAGGGTGTGAACTGCAAGTAACATGGGTTTGTATATTATTCTACAAATTTAAAATTATTCCAAAAATAATGGAGGGAAGATGAAGGGGCCATTGACACATAGTAAAACGATGACATAATTTTAATTGTTTCCTAGGAAGATCACTGCTGCAGGTATAAACAATGGTTTTTATTGGAACACGAATGGAGTCATTGAAATGGGGAGAAGGCTGTTTCCAGTACCCCACCGACCATGGCTGAGTCTGGTTAGACAACAGGCATCCTCTAAATGAGCAGGACCATCTTCTGGATTCTGAAGTGAATCAATGTCTTGTTCTTCTCACTATACATCTTCCCAAGGCTCAACTTTGACAATTTTACATCAGTTACCCAACATACAACTGTGAGAGAATAATGACTTCATATACAATGTCAAGTGAGCCTGAGGACAAATGGCTGTTTGTTGCCATGTACCAAGAGGAAAATGAATTCAGGAGATATGAAGCTAGATCCACTGAATTTGTTGAGGAGTGCTCTTAAGAGAGAATAAAGGAACTACATCATGAGGCAAAATGCCAAAAAATTAATGAGGCACCTGAAGAGACATGAGGCTAGCATGGAAATGGAATTTGATCCATGGGGCCTAGAAATGGAGGATTAAGTGAATGATGGTGACCTTGATCTAAAGAAAAAAACCGAGAGGATGAAGAAGAATGGGGGTCAGATTTGAACAGGAGAAAAAGATGAAAATGTAAATGGCTCCAGTAAATAGAAGCATCTCCAGGAGGATGAGGGGGATTGCAGGGTGAGAGCAGAGGCATATCTTGTAAATTCTAGATTTGGAATATCTACTTTGGTATGTGTCATATTGACACATGGACTTTATTCTGATACAGGAAAAATTCCAAATATATAGGACAGTTCCATGCCTTGGGAAATTACCTGAGCTTTAGTTGAGCTTATACTGAACGCAGTACATAATCTATGGAACAGGCTTAATATTTATTTGTTGAAGGAGTGGCTGTTCAGGAATCCTTCAAGTTTAAAAAAAAAAAAAAAGAAAGAATTGTTTTCATTGTGTCTGACTCCTTTCAAAATAATGACAGGTGAACTATTTTTATCTTAGTATACTCTTTATACTGGTTATTTTTTCATTGTGAATTTAAACAGATGCCAATATCTATGGAAATGACTGGAGTTTCTTCTTTCCATTCTCCCAAAAGTGTCTACATTTCTTGTCCTCTATTAATAATCATCAGTATATTTTCTCAAGGCAATAGAAAAGCAAGAACATGTTTTTGAGCAGTTTAAAATGTGCTGAAAGAGATTTTTAGAGATGGATGCCCACTGACATGTGTCAGCCTTAGCTGATGGTACAAGCTCTTTTACACTGAGGAAGAGTTTATCTTATTTTCCTAATGTACCCTAATAATCCTAATACAGACTGAGCTACAGCTATCATGCCAATGTAATCTTAAGTGTATTTTTATCTCTTCACTTATTGAAACCACAAATATTAGTTGTTTTTAAACAAAATTCTTAAACTAGACCACTCAGAGTTTTCTCCAATGTAATTGTTATCACAGAGTAGATCACATGATGCCCAAGGTACAGATGGTTTCGTGGTGTGGGTGCTCCTTCCGAGGCAACAACAGAACCATTAGAGACATTTTGGAGAACGTTTGTACTTTACAATAATTTCTCATTGCTCCACTCACTTCCAACTCTTGTACTTCATGTCACTTTTTCTAACCTAACAGAACACACCATAGTGATTAATAAGGGATTGGGGTATTTGTTAATTCAATAATATTTATTGAACTTCTGTTATGTTCCAGGCACTGAGTATATACGCAGCGATAAGAGTGCTTTGTATCCACATACATTTGTTCTTAATGATGAACAAGGTTAGCTATAAGTGTTTATCAGCTTAGTCAGAGTGATCTCTCAGGAGCATTTTCCTGGGCATTGAGACCTGGGATCTACTCCTGGTTCTGCCACTAAGGATCTCTGTGTCTTTGGGTAAGTCATACTAATGGATTCCTGGTTTCAGTTTCCCCACTTGTAAAGAAAGAACGCTGGAACAGATGACCCCTGAAGCTACAACCAGGATTAAGACTCTATGTTCAAAGTATTTTTTTTCACCAAGATTATTATCTGTAGGCCATTAGTACTACTATATGTCAATAAAAGATAAGGCTAAGTTTAAAAAAAAGTTAAAATATTTTGTCACTGCAATGTTTCCTAAGAACTTCATTTCTGTGAACATTGTGAATGCCCAAGCCAATGGTATGTTTAAGACAAAGCTTATGTCCCAAGAAGCCCTTCTCTACACTCAACCTGGAATATCAATCAAATATTCCTCCAAAATGTATCAAACCCTAAGCTGTAGTATTTCTATTCAGTAGAAAAACAAATAGCAACAGCAATAAGAATAAAACAAAGTCATAAAATGATTCATGGATTTTACAGAGTGAAGAGGCCATGGAATTAACTAATTTCAACATAGTCTACATTAGAATGTGAAAAACGCTCTGGAGGATAATAGAAAGGATCCACAGATTTGGAATCTGAGAGAGGACTGCCTCAGTGAGAAGCCACCAATTAAGCAAAGTCATGAGAGGATGAGGGAACAAGCCCATTTGATATCTAGGGTAAGATCAGGTGGAACTCCTGTGTTTAGTACCACAATGTAGGAAACTGATATTTATAGAAATATCAATGTGCTAAATTATAATCTAGTGAACATTCATCTAACACAGTGTTCGTACTGGTGATTTTGTGCAGAATTACGCAAAAGAACCTAGGCTTCAGGAAGCTTATGTTCTAGTGGAGAAGAAAAAATATATATACAATCAAATAGGCCAATCTAGAAAATTAGAACACATTCTAGTGTGTTTTTGAAGGAGGTATAATAAAGATTAATACTGAGAATAATATTTGGGGACATTTTAAATGAATTATCAGGAAAAGCATATTTGAATCAATTGCATATAAAATGAGAACCAAGAAAAGAAAAGAGCCAGTCAGCTGAAGAGTTGTGGAAAGAATGCTTTAAAAGATGCCTTCAAGGGGCACTTGGGTGACTCAGTCAGTTAAGTGTGCTGGACTCATGATTCCTTGATTTCTCTTCATCTCCCTTGATCTCAAGGTTGTGAGATGATGCCTCAAAATGAGTTGAGATTCCCCTTCCCCCAGCCCCTTGGGCTGTATACTGAGGAGCCTCAGGCAGACCCCATGCCCTCTGCCCTCAGGTTCAGCTGATGAAGAGCTTGTTTGGATTTCTTTCTCCCTCTCTCTCTGCCTCTTCCCTACAGCTCATGATCTTTCTCTGTCTCTCAAAACAAGGAAACTTTTTTTAAGACGAAAATTTAGCATTTTTGAGGAATTGAGAAAAAACATCACTACAGTGTACTGAAGAGAAGAAAAGCAGGCAAACTTCAGGAACACTTAAATGAAGAGACTTGCAATGAGTTTTGGATTTTATTCTTTCTTTGACAGAAAGCCATGAAAAAGAGAAGCAGAAAACTAACATGACCCCATTTATATTTAAAGAACAGTCCTCTGCCCTGACTGGAGCAGAGAGACCATGAGTGAGAGTTTGAAGGAAGAGGAAGAAAGGTTAGGAGGACTTTAACTGCAGATATGCTACTGGTCTAGATGCAGTTCTGAGGAAACCCAACATTTGCTCTATAAAGCAAGAGAAGTCAGATGAAATAGTATTCAAAGCTGAAAAGCCTCCAGTGAATTCAGTGCTAAACCGGAAGAGCATGGGATGGAAGACACCAGTAAAGAAGAAACGCATCAGTGGTGGTCAGAAGGCCCCCTTTTCTCTTTTATTTCATTATTAAAATGTTTTATTTTATTATTAAAATTTATTATTAAACCTGTATATGAGAGGCAGAATGATTTAAATCTTAAGTCATAGCACTTCTCTGTGACAGTATAATCACAGGATTTCAGAGCATAATCATACAGAAGAAGCAAAATCCGATACATATTGATGGATATAACACGAAGCTTAATAGTGTGAGCAGTAGTTTAAGAACGAGATTGATTCAAAAATTTCCCCCAAGCCTCAATGTATTACCATAAACAAGTTATAATTCTTTAAATTGAATCTTTGTGGAGAACGCTATATTTTAAAACATGAGAAACTGATAATGGCTAAGATTAGCTATGGAAAACAGGGAATCCAGTCCTAATGTCATGCTCCTTATCTCTCATAAATGGAGACACAGTCCTCCATCTGCAGCCTTCCTGCGGAACTGCCACCTCTCATGGAGGAATTTCAGTCTCTATGGAGACTGCCTCCATTTCAGTCAGTCAATTAGAGGTGAAAGGTATTCCATTTGCAGTCATCTAAGCCATCGAGTACACCTCTTTTTTTCTTCATTCTTTCAGCCAAATGATATCTTCTTATCTAAGAGGGAAAAAAAATCTGAGTATTGTGGTCATTTAATTTGAGCTCCTTCTGTCCCAGTTACTCTTTTTCCTTTGTTTCAAATGGCAGCATTCTCTGTAAATCAGATAAAGGACTGTATCATTATGCTATCATCTTTGAAAGCTCCATAATTGTAGCTTTTCTACCCAAGTCACTGAAATACAACATCTATTTCTACACTAAATATTAATTTATTTCCAGTTGTACTTATTATATGATTTACTTAGGTGATGGTACTTCCAACCTTTTCCAGGGAGGACCCTATAGGAGAGAGAACCATTTTCTAAGTAACACATATTTTCACAAAGACAATGAAAACTATACAGATTAGAAGTTATCCTTGGTTCACCACTACTCCATATTTTTTTCCTAAGGACATAAAAGACTACTGTTATTGCTTTTGTTTTAAACTTAGTCATATCAGCTGGGAAAAAAAATCACATCAAGTGTGATCAGATAGAATTAATTTAAGCGCTAATAAGAGCAATTAAGATTTGTGTCAAATGAAAGGGGATAAAAAGGAACGAGAAACAACATGAAAATACTTACCAGGAACAATTTGCTGCTCAGCTTCTGTTATTATATTTTTTGCTTTCATTTTATTGTTTGTCAAGAAATGCAAAACCTGGTGGTACTTATTTATGATCAGAAATTTTTGTGGTTGCAAATAACATTAGTTCAATTCAAATAGACATCCACTGAAAAAATTAATGGAGCATTTTTATCTGAAGAATCTAGGTATTATAGCGTGGGCATGTCTGTATCACAGGCTCTTGCACCATTAGGTCTTAATTTTTTCCATTTCTGCCATGCTTTTCTTGTAAATCTGGCTTCATTCTTAGGCACAGGATCCCCATGAGGTAACATTATGCCTAAGAATACCTTCATGTGTACATTTAAAATTTACAGTGACTACAAATACTTTTTTAGAATATTTTTTCTATTTTTTGGACTGGTTTGTATGATGTATTCAGCCAGTCCTAAATTAACTACAGTGGCCATATTCATGTGCTGCTTTGATTGGCCAATATGGGGTTCATAATAAACCACCCCTGGGGTACGAGTATAGTCAGCAGATTCAACCTGAATGATTTGGATTTGAAGAATAGGAGAAATTTTTCCTTCAGGAAAGTTAGCTTACTCTTACTAAAAGCAGAAAAAATGTGTGTGATAAGTAGAACAAAATTGAAGAGGTATTGAAATGGTCAAAAAAATTTTTTTGTTTATTTATTCCATAGAAGAGCTCTCTGTAGGGGCGCCTGGGTGGCTTAGTCGGTTAAGCGTCTGACTTTCGCTTAGGTCATGATCTCGCGGTTCGTGGGTTCGGGCCCCGCGTCAGGCTCTGTGCTGACTGCCAGCTCAAAGCCTGGAGCCTATTTCAGAGTCTGTATCTTCCTCTCTCTCTGGCCCTCCCCTACTCACGCTGTCTCTCTCTCTCTCTCCTAGAAAAAAAAAAATAATATATATATGTATATAAAGAAGAGCTCTCTGTACAAGATTTTGTATTCTAAATATTTGGTCTCTAAACACAACCTACTATCTTTATACGTTGCCAAATTTCTCACCCTTAATATACTTGCTCCCATTCGCGTTGTCTCCTTCACCAGCTCCCTCTGACTTTATGTAACTTTCTTGGGCTCCAGTTTCAACCTTCCAATAATGCTTACATTGCCATTTTTGGTTCCATTGTTGCCTGTTTTTCTACAATTTCTACCCTGACAATCTCAGTTCAGGCTTATGACAACATTAACTTCCCCTGTTTCTCTTCCTGGGTGCTAATCGTTGTTTAGTTGGAAAAGTTGTAAAATAGCACAGCTACCTTTCCTCAATTGCATATCGGCCATGGGCTAGTATGGACCACGGACCGTCTTCTGTCTAGCAACCCTATTTTCACTTTGGTTTGAACGCTATCCTGAACAATTTACTTCATTTTCAAGGCCCCTCCTATAAGTATCTGTCTTAGACTCAATCTCAAAACATACATGCAACTTTTTTTCAATTCATTCTCCCTCGATATTTTTCCTGCTGATTTCACAAAATAAACATCTTCAGCAAAAGAAAGATTTTTCCATCTGTCAAAGGCTGATCCCTAAAAACTGTTTTTCCTTTTCTCATCCAGTTAACTTCATTCCTTCCCATATATCCTAAGATCAATGATCTTTTAGAAATTTCAATTCACCCTCTTATTACTTTTCTTTCCATTATCAAATAATTCTTTGGAGAATAGTCTATATCATTATTTCAATTTATTATGAAATTCTTAGTAATTTAGAATCTTGTTTCATATTTTTTCTTGAAACTATTTCAGTACTCCTCAATAGTGCTTAATGATACCAACATTTTCCAATGTGCAGAATTTGGAACATGAATGATTTCATGATTTCTCCATGTATAGTATCAATAGCAGGCTAACTCCTGTTAATTATATATTTTAACATATTTTGCATCTTATTTTCTCAAAAAGTGAAATGACTATTTTTGACCTGTAAATTTTACATTGCAGATGCTATTGATATCTTATGGCCTCTTCCAAGGTGAAGGATATGACAGCCAAAGGAGTAAGAATGTTCTATGACAGGGCGATTATAGGTGGTTTCAGGGAGAAATTTGGCTTATTAAGATTAATATGAGGAAATATCAGAAAAGACACCAGTTATAGGAAATTGAGTCCAGGCAAGAATTAAGAAAGGTCAAAGAAAAAATAAGTTAACATGGGCATGGCCATACCACTTTTGTGGTCAGTTTTGCTCACTTTGTATTGCATACCCTGCAGGATCAATTCTAAACCCTTTAATTGTCAAACAATGCCCCCCTTGGTCTGACACTTACCTATCCACTTCTCTTTTTCAGAGTGTTAAAGTACTTTGTGTTTAAATACTATTCGTATGTCCATGATTATGTTAAAATTGCAATCCTAGTTCTCACGTATTTGATGCTTCAACAAAAAGAATTAGTTGTATTTATGTGAAAATTCCTCTATGCCTTTGTATAGTCTATTTTTTTTTTTTTATTTGAATAAAATACCTAGGAACTTCTGGTTTCCACCTTCACACACTTTATTTGTGAAATATCTCCTGACCCCTTCAGGTTAGAGGCAGGTGGTACATTTTGATGCTCTCCCTGAATATTTGTTTTATCTCTATTTTAGCTGTACCTGTGTGGGGCTTTCTACTAAGAGACAAGCCAATTTTTCAGAGGGTAGAAATCAATTGGGCCCAGGAACTCAGACACACTGACACACTCTCTCAGAAATCTGACCAAAAAGAGTTGGTTCAGGGAACACCTTGTGTTTAAGACAGAAAATCCTTTTTGCTGAGTCATTCTGGTACTTAGCCATAACTTTGGGGAAATAGCCTCACGTGACTAGCAATCAAAAAAAAATAAAAAGTCAGGTTGTCTTCTCACTTAAGGCTAGAATAATTTCTTTTCACTGTAAAGAATGAACATGGCAGAAACTAAATTTTCCATAATCCATTTAAAGGAGGGCAAAAACATGTATTCCACTTTTAGCCAATAAAATCTAAAAGAAAGTTTGTTAGAGCGCTTCACAAAAGGATTTTCTTCCTATAAAGAAGACACACAAGAGGCAAAGGTCCTCAATTTTTTTAAAAAATATTTTTATTTATTTCTAGGAGAGAGAGAGAGACAGCGTGAACAGGGGAGGGTCAGAGAGAGAGGGAGTCACAGACTGAAAGAGGCTCCAGGCTCTGAGCTGGCAGTCAGCACAGAGCCCGACGCGGGGCTCGAACCCACGAACCGCGAGATCACGACCTAAGCGAAAGTCGGACGCTTAACCGACTAAGCCACCCAGGCGCCCCAAAGGTCCTCAATTTTAACCGGATGTGATTTGCTTACATATGAAGCCTGAAACTGCTACAGTCATCTTCAACAACTTGTGTTGAGGGCAAGCCAAAGAACCAACCCATTCTGAGAAAGCAGAGCAGTAAACAGAAAGAGCTTTGTCTCCTTGAAAATATTATCAAACTGTTAAACCTAGAGTCTTCATATTAGGTGATATAGTAAATGTTATTTATTGCTTAAGCTACTTTTAATTACACATGGTGCTGCCCTGAGACACAAGCTTCTGAACTGATAAAAACCCTGATCCATTACCTTGGAAATTTATGCTTAAGGAATATGGGCTGATAAAAATTGATGATAAAATTGGAAGAAAGACTTTCCTTCTCCTCTGTGCTTCCCTGTCCTTGGGCTTGAATAATTTAGTTGGACAAATGCTTGCACCATGGCTTGATTATTGATGTAGTCTCTATGTTAGGTACAGCCAGTAATTTTCTATGTCTCATCTACTATGCATTCTTCCATTATTTAATATCATTGAACAATGAGGAAAAAAAAAGAAAAAAAAAAACACTCAAGTGTAGCCAAAGACTGTGAGGTAATATCAACAGTGGTCAAATGGAACAGAATTATTCATTGATCTGGACATACTTTTTATTTTAACTACCTCAAAAAGGCAATAATCAAGTTTGATCATTTGATTCAAATAAGTAAACTATGGGTATGGGAGGCTAGACATTAAGGAGGAAGAAGGAATTATATTAGTTACAATTAATGAAACATACTTCTTGAGTACGTATTATGTTATAACCTTTGCACTAAGTGCTCTGGATACGAAGGGGATGTAACAAGGCAAATTTCAATTCTAGCCTTCTCGGAACACATATTCTAGTGGAGTTGGCTTTGTGGGTATAGGAAGTAGGCGATGACAATAACCATGGAAGCAACATGAGTTCAAATTGTGGTAATTTTGAAGAAATCAAAACAAGGTGAAGGAAAGGGAAGGTTAAGCCATAGTCACTTCATTTGGATGTTCAAGAAAAGCCTCCTTGAGATGCAATATTTGAATTAAGAACTGTGAAAAACAAATAATAAAAAGACTTGGGGAAAAGGAATTCTAGGCAAGGAAAGCAGAAATGTCAAGATCCTATGGCAAGATTTACTCAGTGTTAGAAGGATAGAAAGAAGATCAAGTTAGATAGAAAGAAAGAAAAATGTAGTTCATAAAAGGAAAATTTTATCATATGACATCAGGAAAGTAAACATGGACCATCACATGGATTCTCCTAAAGCTAAGCCATAATGGATAATTCAAGTTTTATTCTAATTGTATGAGAAATCATTGCAGAATTTTAAGCAGAAGGGAGAAATATTGTCGTTTAGGCTTTGAGAATAGACTTCTGGCTGCTTTGAAGAAAAAGAAGCTGGCCAGTGCTGTTGGGGGTGGGTGTCACAAGAGTGAGTCTTATGACACATTCCATTTGGTTTGATTTTAGGTAGTCAGTAGTAAAGACAGTAATAAGTTATTGGATATTTGGAAGCAAAATGGAAAGAACTGCTGAACAAAAAATTCCAAGTTGAAGCATAGAATTTTTTTTTAAAATAGACAGCAGAAGGTGGTGAGAAATCCAAAAATGGAGGTTTGATTTGAGACCATTTAACAAAGTGACCAAACTTCTAGTTACAGTTGTTGAGTATATGCATATGTAGATATGTTTTTGTATGTATTTTGCATATATGTGTTTAAATATAATCTCCAACCACTCTCACTCATTTATGGACTTTCCTGTTGCTCCTGCTATTTAGGAAACAAGTGAATAAATACATAATAAAGAATAGGCAGAGATAAGAGTGTAGGTAAGTGGCAATGTTATTTTTCTGAGATGGTCATTAAAAAAAATTAGAAATACTCCTATTAACTCTTTCTTAGAAGAAAATTATAAATACCCCTATTAACTCTTCCTGAAGAAACCTGAATTTCTAACTTGAGTAACATATGACATTACTTAAAATGAGCAAGATGGGGACATCAAGAATTCTGTTTAGATATATTGAACTGGATATACCTATCAGACATCTATGTAATGATAATAAGTTGCCAGTTCGATACTAAAATCTGCTCTTCAGATGAGATATAAAAGCTGGAGTTTTGAAGATGTGAATTTGTAACATATCAACTCAAGAATAAACATACTTTTTTAGAAAATATCTTAAATGGAATTATATTTTTCGTATTTTTGTTGGATGCTTCTTCTCACTGTGTAATATATTATTTGGCCCAAGACACATCCACATAAACAATACATTAGTGAACTCTAAAGTGAATTTTTATTTCAAAATGTTTTTATGTACTAAAGCACAGGATTATTACTCAAATTCCTGGGATTCAAAACATAATGATCACTAAAAATTTCAAAGACAGATTTTATTGGGAGCAAATATTTACTTAATTCTGAGGAATTCAAATATAAAAATTAAAAGGTACATTATATTAGATATATGTAATCCTTATATTTCTAAACGGAACAGTATTATCCTTTATTTTGTTTTATATTATTTGAAGGCCTGTATTTCCTCAACTCTATAAATGTAAACAATATAATATTTCCTATGCTGCTAATGGAGCTTGAAATTAGGGTAGCAGCTTGTGTATCACATCATGATGATGTCAGCAATTCACATGAAAAATGAAACATAACCAATACAGCCTCTACAGCCACAAAAATAGTCAGCTTTCCATATTTGAAATTGGCTGGCCATCTACAATAATATATGGTGCTGGAAAAGAAAATACTCTCTTTTCGCAGCTTTGCAAAACCAATAACCAGCTTATTAATGAAGAGTCCTATAAAGCTATGCATATAGGACAATATTTACATTTGACTCCAAAATCTATATTATAATATCTAATATTAAGTCTATATGTTACTATAGGAAATAGAGTTTGGTAATTATTGGCATTTGATAAAGCCCATTTATAAAATCATTACTGATTTTTTTCAACTAAAATTATATTATAGATTATAAATCATTCAGTTATTCTGTACTTCATGCCCTAAAATACATATGATAACTCAATCTCAACCAAAGGTATACTACTATGGCCAAACAACAAGAACAGTGATACAAATTATCAAAATTTTAAAAAAATAAACTAGTATTCTAAAACTCAGAAAGTTTACATTGGATGTGAGTTATCTACATAATTTTACATGAGCTTTCTCCTAACTTTAAAAGATAACTCTAATAAAGGAGAGAAACACTTTTTGGTAGAAAAATAAAACTGTAAATGAAAATGACCCAGAATTTATTAAAAGGCTTGCCATTAATGATCATTACTTGGATGCCGGTCCTCAAATTACAACATACGTGAAATGTGGCTGTAAAGGTTCTATGATTGATAATTCATTGTCATGAGGGAATGAAGCACCCTGTTTCTTATGAAGAATGAAGCATTTCTTTCCACAAGTTCCCAGATTAGTCTCCAGTGGTGCTTGAGTAGCTACTATATATTATAGCATATATTTATCCATTGAATGTGGATTCAAGTTTTGGAACATGTCCAGGGGAATAAGAGTAAGGACTGTGCATATATTGATAGAGCAGTTCTTCATCATATATAAAGTGTGAATTTGAGATATTAAAATTGAGTTCAGGTTCTGAAGATAAGAAGAGAGATTCATAAGAAATTCATATTGTCTTTCCTTTGAGGCTTTCAGTCCAACTACATTGAGTTAGTATTTATATTAATAAAAATCTTTGTCTCTATCGCCCTCTTTTTCTTTCTTCCTTTTCTTCTCTCTTTCCTGTCATATTAGCAGAATATAATGTAATAGAAAACTTGTCAGATTATTTGGCATTTTGGAACAATTTCTCATTCAAAGAATAATGCTCTATTTCCCTAGATGATGTGTTGTCCAGGAAATCTATAAAAACCCTTCTGATAATCTGTAAGTCTAATGATCTTACTTGAAATCACTCCAACAGTAAAGTCACACATTCAATTTATATAAAATGCATATACAAATTACTTTCCTTAAATTTCAGAGTATAAAATATTCATTTTTTAAAGCTGTGACAAATGCTATGTGACAGAAGTTTAGAAAGTTAAAATGTATAGTAAATGTTCAAATACATATTCAGCATATTAAGCTAACAGTGAAACAGACACTTAGAAATGCTAAAGAGAAAACAGTTACTTTAGGGAGAGTTTTATATTCATAAAGAGTATGGGATTGCTTTTTTTTTAAAGCCTTCTAATAAAAGGAGGCAATTTATGAGCATTTCACTGAACACTAATTTGACAGCTGTCTTTTCCTTTCTTCAATATTTTTTCTACTATTCCAGATATCTGTTCTTTTACTTAAAATATATTCTATATATTCTTATACTTCAGTCATCATATCTTTAGTCAGTGTAGAATGCACTAAAATTTTATCTTTTCATTTGGCCTGATTGGCTGCTCACCAATGTCTAGAAATACTTCTGTATGCCTAATGAGAATGAGTTTCACTTAGTTTACTTTTTCTGAGACTTTTTCCTTTCTTCTTCTGCTTGTATATACTTTGAAAATAAAGAACAGGTCTTTTTTTCTTCTTCAACTTTATTGAGATATATTTGATATACAACATAGTGTAAGTTTAAGGTATACAACATGATGAGTTGGTACATGTATATATAGCAAAATGATTACAATAAGGTTAGTTTACTAGGATATCACCTCACATAAGTTCCTTTGTGTGTGTATATGGTAAGAACAGGTAACACCTACTCTCTTAGCAATGTTCAAGTCCTTCACTATACATACAAGGTTGTACAGTAAATCCAGTGTCTCTTGATGCAAGTTGTTTACATTGATTGTTCAATGGTTCAAGTAGAATAATATAAGGGCCAAGGTCAACTTAAAATGATACACTCTAATGTAACTTCACTTTATCTATGAAGTTATGACTAAAGAATTTATAAACTTGTTCATCTTTCTCATTATATTTGTCTTCATTTTTTGTGACTTAGATTAAAACAATATTTCAATACACATTTTATAAAGTATTTAAAATAACGAAATTTGTGATTCAGGAAGTCTTTGATTTCCTAAAAATGCTACTTTGTTTGTCTGTGTTCTCCCTTCTGTGTTTTCTTTTTTATGTAATTGTCACTCAAAAGATTTAATTATGCATACATTTGTTTCAATAGAAAGAAAGAGTTCAACTGAATCTGTACCTTTTAAAGGCAGACTACAGCAGTTACTCCTCAATTTCTTTTTTTTTTAATATTTTTATTTATTTCTAGGAGAGAGAGAGAGACAGCGTGAGCAGGGGAGGGTCAGAGAGAGAGGGAGTCACAGACTGAAACAGGCTCCAAGCTCTGAGCTGGCAGTCAGCACAGAGCCCGACGCGGGGCTCGAACCCACGAACCGCGAGATCATGACCTAAGCGAAAGTCGGACGCCTAACCGACTAAGCCACCCAGGCGCCCCACTCCTCAATTTCTTACACTATCTATATTCTTAAATCTTGCCACCTAACCAAATCTTAAAGCTCAAAACCATTATTTCCTTTTCCTTGAACAGTAAAATAACAAAATCTGAGAGCAAGAAGAATGAAAAGAAGTAGAGGTGATTATATAAGACATCTTCCAACGTGCCTTAATCAAGGCAGAAGTAGTTCCCTCCACTTGCTAATTTACATGATATAAATTGATCTTTAATGTCTTTCAATATCCTGTTATTTCTTATTGGTCAATAAATTTCTATCTCTGTAACTATTCTAACACAATTCAATTATAGCTAAATATTTTTATTGTCTCTGTAATCTAAATATATTTCACCTGTTTTGTCTCATATTCAACTTTGCTCTTCTCTCTCTGATACTCATATACTTTAGTATTTTGACTTTTCTCTCAAATAGTCTTAATTTCTCATATCCATCTTACTTTATATATATTTTTTCACAGTTGTCTCTCCAAATAGTCTTGTTTACTACATTTTGTGTTGTTGCCTTATTTTATCATCATCAGATCATCTCCTTAGTGTCTTTCTCTTCTGCAAAGGATATTTAGACTTTTTCCCCTAAATTTAAAAAAAAAAAGTATTTTGCCAACCAAAGAGCAATTTGCCAATAAGATGTAATTACCTCTTCCTTCAGATGTATGATTTTGGATATAAGGTGAGGTGGAGAGGTGAAGTTCCCTTCAAAGTTTGGATTAGTATAGTGGTTGGTAGAGATTCAGTCCTCATGGAAATGCCTTACCCAGATAGACTCTTCTAAAAGACGGAAGGAGGGTTGCTCCATCAGAGACTTTAGCACCCTGTGGAATGTCAGAAATATTAAAAATGCAGAGTGCGCATGTTGTGTAGAAAATGGACATACTTAACTTAATTTGAATTATCCATTTACTATGTTTTCATGTGTCCTATTAACTAATAGCAGGTTTTGATATACTGTGTGTGAGTGATTCCCATCATTCACTTCAACAGCAATAAATCTGTCATACAGTTTCCTAGATTTATATTGTCTAAATCTTAAGGCAGATATTTGGTTATTCAGCATTCTGTAGAGTTTTATCAAAGTCTACCACACACAAGGCCATTGATGATTGATGGTATAACAAAAAGCAGGATTTGAAAAGTTTCAAGTCTACCAACTCACACTGTCTTAAGAATAGATTGCCTGTCACTTTTCCTTCTCCTTTCACTTTCTGCTTTACCCCTCCCCGCTTTCTCCTCCTTAAGGACACTCTGATACCACATGTATTCCATCAAACCTTAAAGGCCTAACTGAAAATGAGATGATGATTCTCTTTTACCCTCTCTCACATTAATGTTCAATACATATATTTTACAGGAAAAACTGCCCCAAGAAACCTACGTGTTTCTCAGGTCAGGAGTCATTGATTGTTTTTTATGTACGACATTGTCTTTCTCTATGTTGTCGTTCTACATCAACACAACCTACACAGTATTTTTTAATTCATTTACGGTCCCAGGAAGAGAAAGGAAGATGTCAATGACACAGTTATAGTGCTTTGGAAAACTGGTTCAAATAATCAATGGACAGCCAGGCTTTGAGTATAACCTGTAAAATTTGAAAGATAAAGATCAGGAAAAGGACAAGCAGGTTAGAGAAGGCCCACCTCCTTTAATTGAAGCTAACAACTCATTACTGATATGATTAAGGTGCCTCCCAGAAGTCATTAATAAATGTAAATGAAGATGGAAATTTTTAAAATTTTAATATGGAAAGGGAGTATGTTAAAATGAGAAAAAATGATATAATAACAGGTACAAACTCAATGATGATGATCATCAACGAGCCTGGGGGTGGGGAGAAACAGAAGTTGAGGAAAAACTTAGTATTTCTCCAGCACTGCCTGGGAGTATGCTCTAATTCTAAATAATCCGAAGTATCCCCAAATTTAGTGTATAATTCAAGAGACTACCATGTTTGGTAGAATAACCCCCATCAAAATTCTTAGTTCTCATGAACTGATTTCGTATTTACCAAGCAACTCTCTGTTTGAGGGGAAAACATGCTGAGATAGCCCATCTAAAAAGAAATGTACGTGACCAATATTGAAGTTTCCCTTAAATATGTTTAGTGTGGCCAATTAATCACTGATTTTCAGCTTTATTCAGGAGATGGATCACATGTTTATAGTGACTTTGTTTATCAGAAGCTAAACAAAATGTCTACCTAAGTAGCAAGTAGAGATTGAGTATAGACATTGAGATTTCTTTCTCTGCTGTGTCAACTTTAACTCTATACTTGGGAGTCTTTGACTATAATACCTCAATTGCTTTCTATATATTTTTATTATTATAAAGTCCCTCTTCACTCAAATGTTGCTATGACCAGTAGTATGAGGGATAATAATACATTAAAATATATGAAAAACTACATAAAGCAAGGAACTGTGGTTGTTCACATATTTAACCTTGGAAAATATAATAAAATAGAATCTCTAACTCTGCAAATGTGCACAATAATGCAAAATCTAAATATGCATTCTATTTAAATCTACTTGGAAGAGCACCCCATCGAGCTTTGGAACCCTGATAAGACTTCACAACATGAAAGAAAGATTGAAAAGAGGTAAAGAATTCTTTAGAAAAGAAAGATCACCCTTGATTCTTATATAAGAGAAAACAAAGGAGGCAAAAGCTGGGAAAATTGGGATTCTCATTAACAAAATATTCACTAAAGGTTATAACACCTTTCCTTTGCTTCCTGTGCTCTCTGCATTCATCTAACACTATGACTCTTGCTTTCATCTTCTAACAGATTCTAGGGACCATCTAGCATGTATGATCCGTGAATACAATGTACTTATTTTACTTATTGGTGTATATGCAGAACGCATGAAATTAAAAAAAAAAACTAGCATAATATAAAACTAGCAAATTAATGTTTTTGAACAAATGCCTGATTAAATTTAGTCATGGTACTGAAGCCAATGTCTTCCATTCTAATGCTTTGCAGGCACTATTGGAGATCAAAGGAAATATGCAAACGTGGGTTTGCACAGCAGTTGAGAAAGATCATGTTCATATTTTAGAATGTTGGTCATTCTTTTCCCATTATAATCTATTTTCACTTCTTTTAATCCTCCTTAGTTGTTGCAAAAGAGGTAAACTAGATTGTTCAGACAGTACCATTTACAGATTTATCTTTGATATTACATTTCGCACTTAAAATAAATTGGTAGGAATAATATTGTGTAATGAAATAACATTACTTGTATGAAATCACTTTCTTTGAAAGGAAAGAAAGATAACAATATATCTATACAATTTAAGATATCCCTATTCTATTTCTAGTTGTCTGACATTGAGAATGTTATTTAGGTTCTGTATTGCCACAGTCTCATCACCTATAATATCAGAATATTAATATTACCTATTTCCCATTATTGATAAGTTTATTAAAGGAGATGAACTCAATATACATAAACTACATTTCACAAGAGATGGCACAGAATAAGAGCTTAATAAATATCAACGACTCTAGAATTATTGCCTATTTGTTTCAGAGAATAAGACCAGGCAGATGATGAGATTACCAGCAACTTCTAAATACTTTTATGTGCAATTCTGCCTTGTCTAGCTACACATGGATTACTCCACAATCAGGCGTGAACCTATTTTAATTTTGAGATAAATGACTATATTTTGAGAGATATGCTCTTGAATTTTGCATAATTATATTATTTCACTTGAATTAAGTCACTTTTTCTTCAGATTTCACTGCTACTCTGAACAGTTAAATCTTTTTCTAAAATTTGTTTATCTCAGTCTCCTTTGCTTCATTAGAGTTATCATTAAAAAATTTTTTAATGCTTATTTTTGAGAGAGAAATAGAGACACAGAGTGCAAGCAGAAGAGGGAAACACAGAATCTGAAGCAGGCTCCGCACTCCAAAAGCTGAGATGTCAGCACAAAGCCTGGATGCGGGGCTCAAACCAGGAGCAGCAAGATCATGTCCTGAGCTGATATCAGATGCTTAACCGACTGAGCCACCCAGGCGCCCCATTATTTAATAATTAAAAAATATATATCTAAATTCATCGAATTTCTCTTGAAGACCTTTGTCAGTAAAAAGGCAAAATCTATGGGATTATTTTTCTCTTTTGTTCTTTATTATTGCTAAACATAGCAATTATAAAATCCATACCTGAAAGAAGAGTATTCATAGATATAATTATGAATTATTACAGGAGAAATGGACCTAATTATTAAGTTATTTTGAATTCTTGAAGTTACATAGTATAAATGATTGCAGCCCTTTTGGGGTCAGGGCTGTTCATTATTCATCTTCACATTCTCAGCCTCTAGTATATAGCATGATAAATTAAGTATTTAAATAGAATTTGCCAAGAAAGTTCCCATTTCTATGGTTCCTTACAGTAAAAGAAAACTTAATGATACAAAGAAAAAACATCAAATGAGAAGCAATTCATTTATTCAATTTCTCGTGTATTTTTATTGTGCCAAAGTCAAAGGTAGTACTAAGAAACATAAATAAAAACAAAACACAAACCCCTATATGCCTCAGTTTTAGCCTTGCCATCATGGGTCCATGCCATTATCTAATCAGTTAATTTGTTAATTAATAAAATATTCTTTGTAAAATGTTTAAAAATATTTCCCATATAGACGCATTGCCATGACACTAAAAAAAAAAAAAAACAACAAAAAAAACAAATTAAGTAAGTAAATTTTAAAATGTGACATAATTTTGGATGAATTCAGAAATTGATAGAAAAAGTACATGATTTGTATAAAACCCTGTAGTTCTGTTTCTATGTGTGGCTATTTTATCAGCATGGGCCTTATTAGATATTAAGAATTCACAACAGGGGTCCCTGGGTGGCTTAGTCGGTTAAGCATCCGACTTCAGCTCAGGTCATGATCTCACAGTTTGTGGGTTCGAGCCCCACATCGGGCTCTGTGCTGACAGCTAGCTCAGAGCCTGGAGCCTGTTTCAGATTCTGTATCTCCCTCTCTCTCTGACCCTCCCCTGCTCACGCTGCCTCTCTCTCTCTCTGTCTCTCTCTCTCAGAAATAAATAAAACATTAAAAAAAAGAATTCACAACAGAGTTTTAAGGGCTTAAACATCTAGGAAATATATAGAAGGGGTAAAAAGAAGCCGAGTTTCTAGGAAGACCCCAAATGTCATGCCAACAAGAGCAAACAACAAGGCATTCGCCAACTCATAAATGCTGCAAAAGCTCCCTAACTAGCATCATTGTTTCTTCATGATAAATTCACTCTATCTTTCCTACATGAGCTTGGAAACATTACCAAACTCAAAAGGAGCTTGGGTGGAAGGATCACTCCTGAGAGCTTTCACCTATTTCCTGTTGCTAAGGAAACCACTTCCTTTGTACATGTTCAGAATAGCAGGTTCCTTTGAATCCTGCCTTTCAAGCCCTATTTTTTTTAAAGCAAACATATAGATATATAGTCCATTTTTTTGAAATGCACACCAATTTATAATGTTTCTACTACCTGCTGAAGAAGTTTCGTCCAATTAAAGGTAATATGTACTCTTGCAGATGGAAACATTGGAGATAGACAACTTCTTTTTGTTATTAAATATTTTGTAAAACCTCAGGGCTCTCCCATCCACAAAAGAGTCTGTAAATCTAAGATATTTCTATGACCTGTGAATACGTATCTCTCAACATTGGCTGACATAATTTACAACTTGTGATATTAGACAGAATTGGGAGCAATTATGCTTCATTACCCCATAGTGACAAAGTTATTATATAGTAACTTAATTACCTAGAAATTTGTTATTGAGACAATATGTCTCTTCTTCTTCTTTTTTAATTTTCTTTAAAAATATTGTGGAGATGTCCCAACTTTGCTTGTTTAAACATTTTGTGAAAGGAGTAGATCAAATGCTAGATTTCAATAAATTAGCTTTCAAAGATAAAAGATGAGAATTGGGGTTCTATTATACCACAGTGATTGCTGTGTGTTTTCGCCAGCCATTAACAACAGCATGTGTGGACACTGGCCACAAATACTAGCTGATTTCATAACTTGGATTGTAAATGCTATAATTATATGTTGTAATTCACGTTATACAACTGAGAATCATAGCCCAGTCCACAGCTTTATTACAACATTCTCATTAATGCCCTGTTTATTTGAGATCTTTCAAAGAATTCCTTTGAGCACCCATCATGATATTTTTAATTATACTCTTTATATCTTTTCAGAATGTTTTGGACCTGTCTTACATACTTTGATGTGCATAGTGCCTTAAAACCACAGACTATAAACCCAAATTACATCACCACACAGTTAAAATGGTTTTGATTATTGTATCTATAAAATAATTTTCTTCACGTGTTTATATCTATTCAGTGATTACAGCTTCTGCTGAAAAAAATTGTTTTCAATTTCAGCTGTAGAGAAAAGTATACTCCTAAGCATTAAATTGACTTATTTAATTGACTTCTACAATTGTGTACTATTATGCTTACTTATTTGACTTGACTATTGCCTTCAGTCTAAGAGCCATTGATATAATGCCACGTTTCCTGCAGAGACAATGTTGTTTTATGCACAAAGAAAAATGGTAAAGTATAAACATGTTTTAATTTCAAGGAGACTATTTCACTGACAAAAAATAAGAACGCATGATAATTTAGTTAACTCACTGCTTTTCTCACATTAGATGTTCCGTAAAGATATTTGTCCAGGAATGTTAACCATTAATTTTAGTGCAATAAAATTGTGTGATTATGTTTACATACTACAATTTCGGGGCACATTCAGAGCTCCACACTTCCCCTTTTATCATCTAGTTAAAGAATTGATTCAAAATTTCAATATTTGATACCATTTCAATCTGCAGAGACCTATGTTCATTCTTATTTCACTAGTCAGTAATGCATTGGCACTTTGATTTTAAAAACAAAACAATTGCTTTGGTTCATCAGTTTCCTATTTTGCCTCCGGTCGTATAATGTTCAATGGCTTTTGTTGGCTTATTGCACTTTAATTAGCATGATGCTGTGTGCCTTTACTAGCGTGCTGCTATGCTACCCTTAATTGAAATCTTTCTCTTGTGTCTGTGATCATTATATCACCTTGATGCCTGGAATCGCTGCTCTTCTGGACTATGTGGTAATGTCACATTAGCCCTTTGAAGCTGGGGAGTTTGATTAGCAGGATCAGATGAGTTGCTAGAGGGTGACTGACTCATCACTCTAGTATCTTCAAATGCATTTTACAAATTACCTACTTACCTTAATACTATAAATATGCAGATATTACATACCACTTGCTGTAAAAAGTGAAATTTTACAGTGGAGAATTATTTCCTTGCATACACTTTGATTTAAAGGTCACAGCTTCAGAATGTTTGATGAAGATATTACTTCCCATTTTGAACCAATGGAAAATAGCTTTAAATGCGAGGAAAGGTGTGTAAAATCATCACTCTTTTCTCTCTGCCTTTCCTTTGACTCGATGATATTTACACAACATATTCTAAGTGGATGTTTCTTCCGTTGTGAGTTTTCCCTACTCACTTTCTAACACACCAATACACATTATTTTTAAGGGTCCTCTGAATGCTTCTGTAGGATGATTGGATCACATATTTCTTAACAATTATATCAAAAGGAGAAAAATCAAACATAGAAAACAAACATTTTAAAGAACTTGAAGGAGACCTTTGTCAAGATAATGATTTTACCAGGAAAATGTATTAAATTGGAAAAAAAAACAGATAAACAAAAACAAATATTATGCACCTTAAAGATGGTGTCCAAGAAAGTAATCATGAAGCAGAAAGCTGATAGTCGAAGCATAGCCAGTCCCACGGAAGACTGGAGTAGTATGGAACAGAACAGTTTGCAGACTAAGAAAAGAAGATTTTCAAAGATATAGGGTCTAGAAATAACTGCTTCCCCTTAATTATTATTTTTTTAAAGTGGATATAAATGCAGCAAAGAGGACCATACTGTGTTGCTGAAAATTATGTTGCCCCCTTTTCTTCAACAAAGCTTAATCAACGGCTAATCCATTACATTTTGAAGAATCTAACTTGTTTAGCGAACAGCTGGGCTATTCTCCTGGCCTGCAGGGTGGCTAATGGGTCCAAAGTTCTGGCCCCTTAGGACCCAGGAGGTCCCCTTGGGTTGGAAATGAAGAGAAGGTAGCAGAAGTAAATCCTTCAGTCAAAAGCCTAGAAATAAATATATTTAAAGCTAACTGCATTCTTTGTTGGCATGATTGTAGGTAATGTCCTTCTTTGTGATAATTTGTACAGTACAAATTTTATACAACCAAGAGGCATATTTAGTTATATATAGTTTTATATTAAAAATTTAGTTTATTTATTCATTTTGAGAGAGAAAGAGTGCTCAGGGGAGAGGCAGAGAGACAATCCCAAGCAAGCTCTGTACCTGTCAGCACAGAACCCAATACGGGGCTCATTTTCATAAACTGCGAGATTATGATGTAAGCCAGAAGACTCAGATGCTTAATCCACTGAGCCAAACAGGCACCCCAATTATATTTTTCTTTCAGTTGAGAAGTCACTCATAAATATAAGAGTGGCCCCTAGAAGGAAGAGCCCCTAGGATTTGTCAGCTTTATAAACCAGCTAGTAATACTAACTAAATGCTAGTTTAAAATCACATGTCTGTGACGTGAGTTGAAATATGTGCAACCTAATTAAAAATCTTATGTTTCAGATGAGTGTTTTAGATGTATGTTGTGTGAGGAAGAACATTGCCTAAATTAATGTGTTAACATAAACATGAATGTAGTGAACTATTTGTGAGAAATTGAATGCTCTGTGGCCCATCCTTTGTACTAATAATGTAAAAATATTAATAAATAATAACAATGCAGATAAACCTTGGCCATCTTATCTGAGTGAAAATAAGCTAAGGTTTAAAAAAATTATATAAATTGTCCATTTATATTTACAAAATTAAAAAGACTCATAGTATATTATAATATGTATATGCATATATACTTATGTATGTGTTTTAAAATAAATATATTATTAGGACAATTAGTAAAAAACACATACTAGGTTGAAACATATGATGCTGTCATCTTTGTAAGTCAAAAGCAGTTGCATTCCAGACTATGTGGGCATATTGTAAGTTTGTTACTTAAAGAAAACCTGATTTATACTTTTACAAAGGAAAGCATAATCATGTCTTTCTTAGTTTGATAAATGGATATTATAATGTATTAAAAATGAATTCTTACATTTTTATACAATAGATCTAATAATATAGTGACAATTATTTTTTGGAAATGAATACTCTGACACATTTCAATGTACTAAAATCAAAATACAGACTAAATGAACTTAGAAATTGTTTAAAACAATAAATTATTAGTGTTCCTCCAAGTGAAGCATTGCCAAATAAGAGAAAAGAAATAGTTTATTTTTTCCATTTGGATAAACTAACACTCATTTAATTAATTAATTCATTCATTCATTTATGAGACAGAGCATGAATGGGAAGGGGCAGAGAGAGAGGAAGACACAGAATCTGAAGCAGGCTCCAAGCTCTAAGCTGCCAGCACAGAGCCTGATTCAGGGCTCGAACTCACAACCTGTGAGATTGTGACCTGAGCTGAAGTCAGACACTTAACTGACTGAGCCATCCAGGTGCCCTTCATTTCATATTTTAAAATTGCTGCTTAGGATGTCAGAAAAATCTTAAAATATACTTCATACGTGAGTTATGAACCTTCAAGTTGGAAAATGCCAAATTTATAATAAAGGAGAGATCATGGTGTACAATTCTAAACATCTGAAATGTTAGATTGAATGATATGAAATTGGCTATCCCTTATCATTTGGGGACATAGAAATACATCAATTTGCTAATTTAATTGATGGACGTGGTAGAAAGTATTTCTGAGTAGAATTAGGAGGTAGAGATCTCAAATATATACAAACACGCTACAGAATCCAAAAATCATTATGTGGTGAATATTAGTTGAGCTGTGTGACTATGTGAACACTTGACCATTTTTAGTCCAGTAATGTTGCAGTTTCATATGGTTTCACACAATATAAGCAATGATAGATATTTTGAGTAAGTATGAGGAGTAGATGTATTTTCCAAGTTGATTCAGGTCATACGCACATCTATGAGACATGAAGAGGTGGCTTTAAAAAATAGCAAGATGTCAGTGAGGTTTAGGGGCGCCTGGGTGGCTTAGTCGGTTAAGCGTCCGACTTTCACTTAGGTCATGATCTCGCGGTTCGTGGGTTCGAGCCCCGCGTCGGTCTCTGTGCTGACTGCCAGCTCAGAGCCTGGAGCCTGTTTCGGATTCTGTGTCTCCCACTCTCTCCGACCCTCCCCTGCACACGCTGCCTCTCTCTCTCTCTCAGAAATAAATAAAACATTAAAAAATTAAAAAAAAATAATAGTAAGGGAGTGGCGTTTTTGAGTCTTGGCTGATTTTATTTGGGGACATACTTTGGTTTAGTGGCATATGTTTATGTGGTTTGTAGTCACTCCCACTAGGTATCAATAATTGTCTCAGTATAAGAATACTTCCCTACTCGCTGTGTAAACCGTAACCCAAATAGGCAAGAAAAGAACCATATGGCAATGTAAATGTGTTTTTTGGGGTCTTCTACTGAAAGTGTGTTGGCAATGATGGAGAAATGTACACAGACAGAAGTTAGTCTGAAGAAATTTCTTCTTCTCATCAGACAGGTAATAAATATTTTAAGTAGCAGATTTGATTTTCATGCAAACCCAATCAATATGATGGTAATTTCTTCCATACACACATGATTAAAAAACCTATACAAGTGTAAATACAATACATCACACTTTTTATTGGTGAAATATTTATTGGAGGAATCACATATAAAAAGAATTTTTCAAATTTCCTACTTAATGCTTCAAATCTGCAGCAGTATGACAAATCACGAATATATTTTCATGTGATATTGCATATTTTATACATACCAACTATCAATGATAAAAATATGACAAAACATTTTAAAAATGGAATATTTTTAAATATCATTAATTTGTATATTAAGAAGGCTTATAGATAGGAAAAAAAATGTCCTTAAGATATACTCCTGCATTTATTTTGTGTGTATTTTCAAGAAGCAAAAACTATATCTTTAATTTTTCTGAGTAGAAAGAGAAAGTCCAAGGAAACAAATAAATAAAAGTGGGTTGAATTTGTGGTTTTTGATCCAGCAAGTAAGGAGTTTAGAAATTGCCACTTCCTCCTAACAACAAGTAAAAGCTGAACAAGCTGAAAAACAGACAACTCCTCTTTGATTTATCACAAAAATGAGGTCACAGGGCAAATCACTGCCCTGTGAGACTGGAGATACAAGCAGATACAGAGAATAGCAACTCACTGGAGTAGAAACCCACAAGCAAAAACCTCCATGGGAACCAGTGCCTGTCTTGGTGGGAAAATCTGAATCGTAATTGGCAAACTGCTGGAGGGTCAACGGGGACTAGTCTGTGAGTTCAAGTACATAGGACCCAGTTGTGGGGGGAAGTGGGGAGGTATGTGGGCACTTTTGTGAGTTTTACCTCCAGCAGCTCAACTTGGATCGCACATTGCATATTGGAGAAAAATCCATGGTGCTTCCAGCAAGAGAAGGAACAAGGCAGCAATTTGAGATGCTCAAAGGCCTTCCGTTCTAGATTACAAGGTCTGCCCTCAGGAGAAACTACTTTAGTGGAGCCTGATCTGCTGGGATCTGAGCTTAATTGACCTAGGGGAAGGGAAAAACTCAATTCAAGCCACTCTGTCCCGTGGAATGGAAGGAGAGGGTGACTAAGAAGCACCAGTGAAGTTCAAGTCCAAGAACATAGGCTCACCACAGACCAAGATCTAATCATTAGATTATAAAATGCTTCCCCTCCCTCACACTTTACCACTACATTACTAAAGACCTGTCTATCAGTTTCCTATTATATACTACATCATGTGCACATTTAAAAAAAATTAACAGGCATTAAAAAAGGCCAAAAAGCACTGTTTGAAGAGACTGAATGTGTATCAGAATCAGAGTCAGATATGGCAGTAATGTTAGAATTATCAGACTAGGATTTTTTTTTTTTAACTATCAATAATGTGTTAAGAATTTTAGTGAAAAAAGTAAACAACACATAAGAGAAAATGGATAATATAAGTATAGAGGTGAAAATTTTAAGAAAGAATAAAAAGGAAATGTTACAAAGCAAAAACACTGTAACAGAAGTGAAGAATGCCCTGATAGGCTCATTAGTAGACTGCACTCGACTAAGCAAAGAATCTCTGAGCTAGAAGATATGTTGGCTGAAACTTCCAAAACTGAAAAGCAGAGAGAAAATGAAAGAAAAAATAACCTCAAAATATCTAAGAGCTGTGAGATAATTACAAAAGCTGTAACATGCACATGAGAATACTGGAATGAGCAAAACAAAAACATAAACCAGAAGCAGTATTGGAAGCAATAATGACTGAGAATTTCCCCCAAATTAATGTCAGGCGCTGAAGCAGAGATCCAGGAAGCTCACAGAACACCAAGCAGAAAAGATGCCCCCAAAACTACATGAGGCACATCATATACAAACTTCAGAAAATTAAAGATAAAGAAAAATACCTTGAAAGAAAACAAAGGGAAAAAAATAAAAACAAGTTATACTTTTTCATATTTATCCACCTTAAGTACACTTCCACAAACACTTAAGAGAAGTTACCATATTTGCATTAATATTGTTTTGTAACTTTTCTTTCGCTATAGTATATAGTAGAGTATACTGTAATTACTAACTAATTTAATTTATAAATATTGAGTTACATTATCATATTGATTCTAAATCTAAAGAAGTTATTGCTCATCTTCAAGCAAACATGTTCTAAATACTTTTATATTTTAAAGAAATTCATTTACGACTTTAAAAAAAGATAGAACTGTATTTACATAGTTCAAAACTAAAAATAAAATTAAAAAAATACATATTAAACATATTGAAACATCTTAATCAAAGCTTGTCCTAATCTGGCCTGCTAGCTACAGCAATGTTATTAGCCTTTAAGCATTTACTAAAAAAGGGGAGTTGCATCTGAACTACTTTCACAAATATAAGAGTGTAATATATATAATTCTATCTCTTTTTATACTTAAAATTATGTCTTTCAGATTTTATCATATATTTCCACAGAGAGCTTCATTCTGTTTTAAGAATGTGTGCAATTTATTGTATGGATACACTATAATTCATTCAATCAGTCCCCTGTTCTAGACACTTAGGTTGTTTCCAATATTTGCTAATAAAATGTTTCAATGAATGTCTTGTATATGCATAATTTTATGTATGCAAGATATATCCTAACAGGAGATTTGTTATATCAAAAATCATATAACTTTATAATTTGGTATCCTAACAAGTTGTCTTCCATAAGTATTGTATCAGATAGTACTATAATTAGCAATGTTTTGAGCCTGATTCCCTGAGAGAGAAGAGCATTGTGCTATCAGATCTTGGACTTTTGTTAATTGGTTTGGTGAAAATTGCTTACTCACCATAATTTTAATTTACATTTGATTCTATTCTTTGCATTTCTTTTTTTGCAAACTCTTTGTTGATATTCTTTAGCTGTATTTCTCTCTTTGGTTATCAGTATTTTTCATATTAGTTTCTAAGAGTTCTTTATAATTAAGAGAATTTATTTATAATGTGAATTGTATTTTCTTTCAGATTTTCAGTTGTTTATTGATTTTGCTTTTATTATTTATTTATGTATTTGCCAAGTACAGGATTATAAACTGTGTAATCATGTATAATATCTATATTTTGTTAATTTTTAAAAATCATGATAATAGTACACATTCGTGTATTTTTCTAATATTAGCGGGAACACTTTAGTATCACTCCATTAAATTTCAGGTTGGGTTTGGGATTGATGCAATTATATTTTTTATCATACTAATGACTGATAAACCTATTATTGTTTTAGTATGTATTTTTCCTTTAATGTATGGTTGTTGAATTTACCAACTTGTTTTATTTCTTTATTTTTTTACCTTTTAAATGTTTATTTTTGAGATAGAGACAGACAGACAGACAGACATGCAGTGCAAGCAGGGTGCAGGCAGAGAGAAAGAGGGAGATACAGAATCCGAAGCAGGCTCCAGGCTCTGAGCTGTCAGTGCAGAGTCTGACATGGGGATTGAACTCACGAACTGTGAGATCATGACCTGAGCCAAAGTTGGATGCTTAACCAACTGACCCATCCAGGCATGCTCAGTTTGTTTTATTTCTAAGGCAATAGGCATATCATTTTCATACCACATTCTCTTTCTGAGGCTTTGTCAATGTATCACTTTATAGAAAAAAACTTGTCAGGTTCCATACATTTTGGTTGTGAAATTAGTTTATTAGCATTACAATAATATTTTATTTAATGGCTTAATGGAAATTTGTTGGAATAAATAATCTTGATTTTTTCAGATGAGATTGTTCCATAATAATTTTTTGTAAGGAAATTTTATGTGATATATGAAAATTTCTGAGTTTACACAGTTTTTTAATGTTTATTTTTGAGAGAGAGAGTCCAATAGGTGGTGGAACAGAAAGATGATGGATAGGGTTCTGTCCTGACAGCAGTGAGGTGATGCAGGGGCTAAAACTCATGAACTGTGAGATCATGACCAGAGCCAAAGTCAAATGCTCCACCGACTGAGCCATCCAGGTGCCCCTATACAGTTTTTACATAATTATATTTTAGTAGGAAATTATTTATGTCATTTGTATTTTAAAATGTAGCTTGAAAGAGATGAACAAAATGTTTCTATAATTTTGAGTATTCATCAATTATAATCGTATTTGTTCTTTTTTGTGTTTTTCTAAAATTCTCATACATTGATTTTTAATGAATTCACTTTAAAACAAACATAATCAGAAACTGTTTTTTTCTGCTCTCTTATCCTAATCATTGTATTTATTTTTCTTTCTTTCTTACTCTCTCTCCCTTTTTTTCTTTTCCTTCCTTTTTTCTTATTTCTTTTCTCTTTCTTTCCTTCCACCCTTCCTTATTTCCTCCATCCTTCTCTTCCTCCCTTTCTCTCCTCTCTCTTTTCTCCTCTTCCCTTCCCTTCCATTCCCTTCCCTTCCCTTCTCTTCTCTTTTTTCTTTTCTTTTTTCTCTTCTTTTCTTTTCTTTTCTTTTCGTTTCCTTTCTTTTCGTTTCTTTTCTTTTCTTCTTTTCTTTTTTTCCTTCCCTCCTGCTAGCTAAATACAGCTCTCATAACCAGTTTTTGTTAGTAATTTGCTCATCTGTTTTCTCTTTAGTGGTCGAATGCATTCTGCAATTATTTTTTTAAGAATGGCTAACGGAAACTTTTTTGCCTTCTTTCATGTGAAAAGCTAATTTTATCCTGTAAACTCGAGGGACAACTTCACTGAAAACTTGTGGATCACCTTTTTCATGCTTAAGGCTCTGGTGGATAATTCTCCATTGTCTTCTGACACTGAAATGTTTTATGAATAAATCTGACAGAATCCAGATATTTTTTCTTCTCAAAAAAAAGTGATATGATCTTTTCATTGAGATACACAAAATATTCTGTTTTTATCTTCAAACTCTAAATACTTCCTTAAGATAAAATATGGTATGAACTATTCCATGTGAATTTGCCCTGATATATTATGTTCACTTTTAATATATATATTCACATCTTTTTAATAGTATAATCATATTTTAAAATATTTATTCTGTTCTTTGATTGGGTTTTAATTTTTTCTAACAGGGTAGTACCATGACATAAATGATGAATCTTCTTTGTTTATTTGTTTTACCACCATTTTTTCTTTCTCTTTTCTTTTTAGTTTTCATCACTTTATTTTCATTTCTATAATTTTTCAGTGAAATTCCTTCACCTTGATTGTCACAATTTCTTCATTTTCCTGTCTGTAAAAGGTTTTATTTTCCTACCACTGTATCTGACATTCAGGGTAGTATGTTTCATCTCTTACTCCCTTCATGGACCTTATTCCTTGAAATGATTGCTGCCTTAAATTTCTTAAACATTCATTACAAAATCTGATTAGAGTTTCTAATCAGTTGATTTGGGGGTTAAAAATGAGGTTAACCTGGGGATGACCTGATCTAACCACTTAAGTCTTTCATGAGTGTACTGGGGTCTTCTTGGAGACAGATGTTCTCCTTCTGATGTTGAAGAAGTAGGCTGTGCACTTGTGGGAGAGCACCATGTCTAAGACATGACTCCCGCCTGGACAACTTGAGATTAACTCATGGACTACAGCCAGCAAGATAATGGGGAATTGAAGATGGCAGTTTGCAGAGAATGAATTCTGCAAAACCAGAACATTCTTCGAAAAGGGTCCCAAGCCTCAAATGAGATTGTGTCCTCAGCTAACACCTGGTTTCAGACTGGTGTGATAAAGCTCATCAAAGCCCACACTCCTGACCAACGGAAACTGTGACATAATAAATTTGTGTTCTTCTAAGCTAAATTTGTGGACTTTTGGTTTATGCAGAAATAGAAAATTAATACAAATGACATGCTTGTTCCATATATGTTCCTCATTAGGTAAGGCACTTTATTCTTCTGGATTGTCTTTCTAAGTTTTTCCTGAAGGCCTTTCTTCTTTTTGAGATGACATGGAAATGTCCTACTGTGTCCACATATGGCTCACCTCAATCCTCTCTTGTATAGTCTTGAATCGTCTGCTTCTGTGAACAAAACTGGCTTTAGAACGCCTACTCCCATCTGGTATTACCTACTGCCATTTCCCTCCAGGGATTGCACCCACTATCAATCAGCATTCATAAATTTTTACACCTCATGGGGAAGTCTTTTCATATGGTATAATACTGTTGTCATACTGCTAGAGCATCGCTAGGGAACCATGTTGCCACATTCCACCTTTATGTCTTCATCTCATCTTATGCAGCTTTTTTCTCATCTCTACTAATTTAGACTGACCTGAGTTGTCCTTAAAAAATAAACCTGTGGGTGCCTGGGTGGCTCAGTTGGTTAAGCACCTTACTTCAGCTCAGGTCGTGGTCTTGAGATTGATTCATGGGTTGGAGCCTTGTGTCGGGCTCTGTGCTCACCGCTCAGAGCCTGGAGCCTGCCACGAATTCTGTGTCTCCCTCTCTCTCTTCCCTTCCTGGACTCACACTATGTCTGTCTGTCTGTCTGTCTCTCTCTCTCTTACAAAAATACATAAACTAAAAAAAAAATGTTTTATAAAGAATATACCTGAATCCTAAATTAGTGCAAATTGAAGTTATCAGAGATTTCTCTCCTTTACCCCTTTTGCTTTTTCAATAGTAGCCAGAAGAAGAGAAAGAGGCTGACTTAGGCAGGTCATGGTGACAACAAATGGCAAATATGTTTGTTAATCACCAGTGATAAATAAGTTTGTTAACAATGATTTCAAAGACTCTGATATTTTATTGGCGTACATTATCGCATATAAACATCTGTCCCAGTTCTAAAACAGTGCTATTTTACTATAAACAGTTTCAACAACAGCCAGACTATTGAAACATATTTAAGTATCTTCTGATGTCCCTGTTGACCATACAGAGCAAGTTCCCCCCAATGAATCCCCTTTCCCTGCTCATCTACTACCCTTTGCCCCCCCTGGAAATTGCTCTTTCTACTCTTCAACTCTGCTCACCATCTGTTTTGTAGTTTTCTCCAAATTACCCGCTCCTTGGCTTTCTCTGCCTTCTGATAGGCTTCCTTGCATCTCCTGATCGTCCTCACTGCACATTTCCTTGACTCTTCACAAGAGAGACCAGGAAAAAAAAAAGATAGAATTATTCATAATGATAGAGAGTGAGAGAGGGAAGGCCCGAAATATGTGTCTGTTAATATTTTTGCCCATCAAGCATATATTGGGTTTGTATTTTATTAGGTTTGTGATTTTTCTATGTATGTAACAATGATGTGCTTTCTGAAGAGCAACTTCTAGATGTATATTTCAATCTGTACACCTTTTATCTTCCTCTATGGCTCTAGGTATTTTCATCTTTTTCTCTTTCCTGTATTTGTTCCCTTTGCCTCCCACTTTTACCCTCATTTCCAGTTTCATAAGTAATTCCTCACACGTCTTTTGGTTTCTCACCCTTTCACCTCACAGTGCAAAATTACTCTTACTCCCCTCCCAGAAAATTACTTTCTCTTTCATCTTGTAACTTTGGCATTCATTTCCTGTGGGGTTTCATCACAAACAGCAGCAGGTGATGTTAACTGTTTAAAAGCCATGCAGGAAAAAAAATCATAGGCATATGTTTCCATAGTTAAAATATTCACATTCATTTTAGGTGTAGCAAATTGTCATAAATAGATTTATATTAGTTTTCTAACTTGATAATTTACATTGTCCAATATTAGCATATTAAAAAGAGGAGGTAGCCCCCAAACGTTAATCATTTTCTTTTTAGGGATTCTCAGCTACACTGGTAAGGATCAAGGTAGCCAGAGTATATAGCCTTGAAACTGATAATGTTTGTATCAAGCAACAAATATTCTAAGTACAATTCAAAATTTCCATTTGACATGGAAGTCCCTTTCTAAAAACCCTCTCAGTCTCCCAAATCCTTTTGACTGCTAAAGCAATGTCCTAACACTGCTGGCTTGAGTTTTTTATGGACCATTAAGTTGAGTGCAAAAGTCATAAATTATCTGTAAAAGCTACCCAAATTATAGCTATCTGTGGTTTTTCGATAAAGGCCAAGAATGTGTTTTAAAAAACACACCCCATTGCATGGAAAACTGCCAACCATGGAAAATATGTCTACTATTCTACTTGTTTAAAATTCTGAGTCGCTTAAGTGTTGCCATCAAACTCTTCAACAAGAAAGTCCTCATTGATTCGAGTTTACAATAAATATTGTCAATGTTCTTATTACTTGAGTTTAAAAGAGTAGGCTGTCTGAAAAAGGTAAACCTCTGCTTTAATTTTTTGTGTGTTTTGAAATGATCCTCAAAAAGTATTTATACATATATATATATATTTTTAAAAACAGCACAATTATTCTTTCAAGTTCTCAAAATCATAAAACTCCAATCTACCTGAGCTAAATGAATACATCTGAATCTCATTAATATGCTTACCCAGAACATTCAAACATCAAAGACAGAAACATCTGTATTCTAAATCAGACTTCATTTTATTTAAGAAATAAAAATTATGCAATTCTTTTCATTTTTGATGTCTACCAAATTTCCTGAGTCCCCATGCTTTATGACTCAGGCCCACAGCACTGTCAAGGCTGGAGACTGGAGATAACAGCTGATAGCAGCCTCTCTGTGCTAATTAGAATGAGAGATAATAAGATTATTTGTTGTTTATACTGTATCCCACTCTTTCCCAGGGTGCACATTTTTCTACATGTTTCTAGAGTAGTATCGTGTTTAGGATTATCATAAATAGATAGATTAAAATAAAAATATATATAAATCTTAAAGTGCCATTTAGGTAGAATGTGATATTTACTTGCTTTTGATGGTGCATAGAGCAGTGCTCAGAAAAAAAAAAATGTGGGTTTTGTCCCTAATAATTACAAAACCCATGATGGCTTTGAATGTGAGAGGTGTAGCAGTTGTTTGCAAAGTTTGGTTTCTCTGCAGAGATATATTTGTGTTTTCACATGTGGAATAATCCCCTGAGCACTGATCCATGCTTCCTTCATGAGTATCGCTGCACTCATTTGTCAGTAACTTTAGAACATTTATTTATTAACAAATCAATTGACAATAAGAACAATGATGAGGCTTTATGGCTATAAATTGAATCAGGGCTTAAGGTAAAATGATTACGATTTTTTTTTCTGACTCAGTGCCCATTTAATTTCTGGTGTGTGTGTGTGTGTGTGTGTGCGTGCGTGTGCGTGTGTGTGTGTTGTGCACTCACTAACAATCATTGTGATTCACCCATGTAGGTAATTGGATATGCGAACCTACTATTTTTTTTAATAACTTACCTTCTACTTTCTGCTTAATCTCCAACTAAACTGATCCAGAAGCTAAAAAGAAATAATGGGATTAAAAAACTTCAATGTAAGCAAAATCTTTACATTTGTTCATGGTAAATGCTTAGTATAGAGGGTGGAGATAATTGTCTCGGTGAGTTTATATCTTAGTTTTTTGATAGAAAATGTTTTAGAGGTACCTTATAATACTTTAAGTTAATCAATTAGTCCATATATTTTTTCCCAGAAAACCCAAGGTTATTCCTACTGAATACTAACTTCTTATTTCCTAGTTTCGTTTTAGGAACAGAACTTAAATTATGTCATTTCTGTATTGGTAAGCATGTGACATGTATATCATCAAATATTGACAGAGCTGAACATAAAACAAATAATAGCAAGATCTCAGGTGGTTTATCATATTCTTGAGGAAAAGAGAAAGAGAGAGAGAGAGAGATCAACTTAGCTAATGGAATTTCCTTATTGATATATCAATATCAAAATCGAAGCCTTTCTATTATCTACCATTCTCTCTATCACCTATCTTTTCCCATTTAAGTATTCAACATGCCCCCTGATCTTGGGAATCCCAGTTCTTATAGAATTGGAGTTTTGTACTTGCTGTCTATATTATTTCAATAAAAAGTTGGAATTTTTCATTATAACCATATTAATATATACTATAAATAATTATTCAACTTATTTTATAGGATGCCAAATTCTCCTTAACAGTTAAATGTAGATTATGTAACATACAGTGACTATGTGGAAACATTTCAGAAACATCTTTTTAATAAATCCAGGGCCTGTGGAATTTGGACATTGCTTTCATATTTTGTTCAGAGTTCACATTTGTCCTGTTAGCTAATTTATCCCTATAACCATACCATATACTTAGCACATGGTAAACACTTGATAAATGTTTATTTAGGAATATTGAAAACACAGGAATGAATCCTGTACAAAAATAACTTAAGTACATAATTGGTCTTCTATGTATTAGTGTATTAGTGTGTATTTGACAAACATGTTTATAAAGTTGTATATCTTCCTCACATTTGCTTGTGTCAAGTATAGCAACAGCAACATACACATAAAACCCTAGAAAAGCCCAAAGACTTTGTGTAAGAAAATCTTTAAATCCATATGTCAACATGAGCAGATATCTATTGAAAACAATGTACAAGTATCATCTGATTTAAGACAGAGAACAAGGCAGATGTAGCTATCAAATACAATGATGTAAATGCCAATAGTACTGAGTTTAATCTGTATTCCCATCAAATATATTCAATTTCCCCCTCAAATACAAATGCTCTTACTTTGAAGAAGACCATTTATTTTCATGTTCATACTTTGCCTAATTATAATGAATAAGATAAACTCTTCATATTTTCAAAATCTGATAAACATCTTTTCCCTGCATTTTATGCTCTTTCAAATAACATTAGCAATTGGCCTGTGCTGTAGAACAATTCTGCAACATTTTACTGCGTGAAGTCTACTATGAACTTGTTGTAACATATAAACTGCCAAAGTTAATAATTAGAATCTCTCTTTGGTCTTGTTCTATTTTCTCTCATTGAATGACCAGATGTGAACATTTTGGCCTAGTTGCTCTCCTTTTATATTTCTTCATCAGTTCGATCAATGTGAATGATTTGGTGTTGTTTACAGTGATCTCCCTTTTCTTCTTAAATCTGATCATTCTTGTTACATCCATACCACACAGTCTTTCTGTTTTCTATGTGTAATCAATCACTCTCTCTTAGTTTTAAGGGGATTTCACCTCCATAAAAGAAAGTACCATTTACGAAGTATAAAAGACAAAATCTCTTGCAATAAATGCTAACATAACCATTTTACGATATATCACCTCTCAGATTTTGTTATTGAGCAACCCTAACCCTGATGAAAACATATTTGAGCAGGCACCCTTAAATTTTGGTCTCATTTAATTGACGTACAAGCATATGGACTATAGATTTTTTTTAATTAAATTACATTTTTACTGAAACTTGTTTCAGACTTTTAAGGAATGCCAAAGACATCCTTATGCAAATACAGACCCACTGGAAAGGCATTTGCAAACCTCTCCTCTGGGGGAGCAGTGCAGTGCTGTTACAGGAAGATGAGTTTTCAGGGCTTGATTTTGTCTTAATTTATAATAATTTGAACAATAGCTATTTACCGAGCACGATTAGGTACTCTCTGACTTTGGTTATAATTTTTAAGGTAGATATTGTTCTTCCCATCTTACAGATGAGGAAACAGATTGAGATATGCTAGGTTATTGCCTGAAATCTCAGTTACTAAGCGGAAGAAACAGAACTTGTACCAAATCTTACGGACTCTATTGATTCTAGCATGCCCAGGCTCTTCCTCCTTCCTTGCCCTTCCCCACCCATCACATTTATGAGGACTTTCTCATGTTTATAAAATAAAACAACACTTTATTATATAATTTCCAAATATGTCAGTTATACAGATTTAGAATTATTTATTTATATATGCAATCAATAGTGCTATTTTTTCAACATGAGGATGTATTACATATTGCTTTACAATATACTTTTTCACTTAGCATAGTGGGTAAAGTTTTAAATGGTTTTGTAGTATTTTATTTTGCAGTGTATCATAATTTTTAATAATCCTCATACTCATAAACTGTTTTTCAAATTTCTCATACTTGCTTCCAAGTAATATCATCAACAAAAAGGAAACTAACATTTTTTTTCCATCCTCAAATGTTTGGTGTTGAAATCTTTTTAAAAAATACTGTTTCTGTTGGAAAGAATCTGTAAATGCCTGTGATATATTAGACACAGTTAAGATGTGTATACAAATTACTTATAGAAAGAGAACTTTTAAATGTAACTTAATAGAAATTGATGGAAAGACAACCTCTAAATATAAAATGGCAAATCTGTATAATGTATAGTGATATATCAAGTATATAAAATATTTTAAATTCAAATAATATTTTAAGTATTTTTTGACTCTCCTCGATATTTTCATTAGGAACATGACTGAGGTATATACAACCTAAAACATGACCAGCCACATTGCAGGTTTTAATAAATGAGAACAGTTTCATTAAGAACATGGAGTCAATGAAAAAGCTGCTTTTAACAGTTATATTACTTAAAGATTATTTTGTTTGGAAACTTTTCTATGATGACTGAGTATTTAAATACTTAGAGTATTAATAAGGGGAATTTTAGTTGCAAAAATATATAGTTATGAGCAAAGAATTTTACTCTTCATTTTTTTTAAGTTTTTAATGTTTATTCAAGAGATGGGGGGGAGCGCACAAGCAGGGGAGGGGCAGAGAGAGAGGGAGACACAGAACCCAAAGCAGGGTCCAGGCTCTAAGCTGTCAGCACAGAACCCGAGACGGGGCTAGAACCGACAAACAGTGACTTCCTGACCTGAGCCAAAGTCAGACGCTCAACCGACTAAGCCACTCAGGCATCCAGTTCACATTTTTTTAAATGACTTTCTCTGGCTATCTATGAAATACTAATCTGGAGTAATTTGTTTAAATTAAATAAACATTAAAAGATTTGTTTCATAATAAATAATTAATCCAGTAAAAGAGTTTGCTAGCAAAGAGGTTGTAATTTATATTGATATTTCAGTTCTCTCTTGCTGCCTAGCAGAGCTGCACAAACTTAGTGCTTAAAACAACAACTACTATTTATTTGCTTATCATCTTGCAAGTTGGCAGAGCCTGTCTGTGCCTCTGAGTTCTAAGCTTTGTTGTGTCAGTTCAACTAGGTATAGAGCATCTGCATGTCTTCATTCAAATATCTGGTGTCTCAGAGATGACAACTATAATGCCCCAAAATTGGCTGAACCTCTTTCTCTCTCCCTTGGTAGACTCTCATTCTCCAGAGTACTTTTCTCTCCACATCTCTCACCAGCAAGGTGGTTGGACTCATTTACGTGACAGCTGTTGTACGAGATGGAAACGGCATAAGCTGGCAGGCCTCTCAGGTCCAATCCTGGAATGGGCAAACTGTTACTTCCAATATATTGTATTGGCCAAAACAAATCATAAGGGACAGCAAGATCCAAGAGAAGGGGAAACAGAGTTCACTCTTTGGGAGGAAGTGCAGCATATGTATACAAGGATGGGAAACATCTTTGGCAGCCATCACTGCACAAGATTTATCACAATTTGCTAAGAAATAGGTTCATATTTTTCAGTCATTTGTCAGTTGAGTGATCTTGGGGAAATTACTTTCTCTCCTTCAGATTCCCAGTTGCAGTAAGGGTCTAATGTTCATCTTTCCTTTGCAATGCTATTGTAAGAATTAAATGAGATGATGTATATATTTAACACATTAGCAGCCATGTTGCTCATTTCAATAAGTGGAAATTATTAAAAAACAAAATGTACCATCCCTGTTAATCTCCATGCTATTTTAATATAATGCAGATTTATAGAATTCAGTGATTTCAGAGAATAGCCTAGAGAAGTTATATTTAAGTGTATCAGAAGTTTTCATTTTCAGCCCTCAAGAAGTCTGTTTACATAATGGATTCCCTCTATATTTTATGTAATATCAAGAATAGTAGGGTTGAAAATCGCCGCATGGAATTGGCAGAGACAGAGCTGCTTAAAATACTTGCCTACATATTGCTTGGCTAGCATAATTGCTAAGTATTAAATTCAACCACTAAACTTTTTTAGATGGGTAACTATAAATAGAAGAATTATGAAGACTATTTTAAGACCTCCAGACACTATTGTAAAATAGCACATCAGAGATTATACCAGCACTTTCCCATAAAACAACTACTCCTTAATAAATTAACGTATACAAAGGATATGAAATTTTTCTTCTTGCTGCATATACATTACATCAGATAGGTATACATTACATCAGAAGACTGAGGTCTAATAAAGTCAGTATACCTATTAAAGTCTGTATATCTAATAAAATCAGATAATCTATTAAAATATAAATGCACATTTTAATCTCAGAACTTTCTATTGTTCTTTTTCCCCCTCGGCAAGAAGTCAAACCTTTGTTTTCCTTTGCTTCAGAGAAAACCAGATTAAAAGCAAAAACTGCTTAAAAACAATTCCTGTCTGTTAAGAGGCACCTTTTTGAGAGTTTTACGCTACATGCCTGGAGTCAGAGGAGAGGGAAGAGAAATGGAGAAAGGTGGGAGAGAGGAAAATTTCAGTCCAAACTGGGAGGCAGGCAATCTCTGAATTTTCACACTTGCACTGAACCCAAGGAGCAGCCTGAGAGGGGAAATGCCCCTGCCCTTGAGTAGATCCATGTTCTCGGAACATCTGACAAAGCCCAAGATGAGTTACGCTGTGTTACATGGACAAGAAATATCACCAAGTTTCCTTTAAATGAGAATTCACCATGAAGAAATAGGGACAGTGATCTGAGAAAAACCCCAAGGCTTGGATAGTATTGGAGAAACACTGATTTTAGCTCAGTGGAGCTGACGTTCGAAGCCCCCTCTGCGTGTGCAGGCATGTGGTTGGGAACTATGGCTGTATGTGTAAAAGATGGGACCTCGGATATGGAGCACACGTTACGATTGGGCAGGGAAATGCACAAAAAGGGTATTGCTGCAGCAACAGGCAACATGGTCCAGTACTATGCCCACCAGTTCTCAGCAGCAGTGCCAAGTATCTGAGAAGGTTCTCGTTCTGTGTTGCTTCAGAATAGGTGCTAAGCCTTTGTACCAAATAAGCCCACTAGTTCTTTGCTATTTTACTGGAAGTGTGTGAAAGCTGTCAGAACAAAATAACTGGAATTGATGTGAATAGAATCTTAGACATTATATCAACCCTATGAGTTGCTCTGATATAATAAAATGAAAATATAATAATAAAAGTATAAGCTAAAAATAGTGTTATCACATGAAGTATAAACAGGAACCCTCGCCGAGTCCTAGTGATACATATTAATTTTTATTTGCATTGGCAAGCTGAAGACACAAATATTAAAGAGGTTAGGCTGCGAGCTCCAGGATTATACAATGTGGCAAAGTTAAAATTTGAACCCAATATTTAAAAACGTTATGATCTATCCACTTAGCTACCCACAAAATTTATTAAATGTTGCATCTCATGATGGTTAGACTTAGAGAAATCCTTCTTGATATCATCAGAAGGAAAAACTGAACAAAGATTTATACCTCATTTGTCAAAATAGGTGAATATGTATTCGTGTGTATGCACATGTGCAGTGAGAAACCAAGAGCAAAGAAACCAAGCTTTTTTCTATGACATTCACCTCTTTATCCTTAGGTGGTGGTACATAGAAGGCACTTACTAAATATCTGAGTCACCAGATTAATGTGTGTGTGCAATTGTGTGTTACCTCACAATAAACACCCTTCAGGCACACTGGTAGGAAAAATGCAAACATGTTTTTATCAGTATTTGTATCTGAGTTATGGGATTGTGGGTATTAACCTATTTTCTCCCAATTTTTAAACATGTTTTTCCCCCAATGGATGTAGCTTTATCATCAGAATAAATATTTTAAAATACAAATAAAACTACAAATCTAATTTTTAGTAAATTATCTTAAAGGATAAACACAAGAAAAGGTGGGTATATGAATAAGTAGATATGTGAGGAAATTATCTGCAGTGCCACTTAACTGATTCTCATGATATTTAACACTACAAGAAGTTACAGTGGCTATAAAATTCAACATACCTACTATGAAAGCCCTGTTGAGCCATAATCTTAATTAAATAGTATTTAACAAGTAACTTAGCCTAAGAAAGATTCTTCACCTGTAAAATGAGAAGTCATGTTGAAGGTGAAGAAACTGGGGAAAGATTAGAGCTGTTTATAAAAGGCTGGTTACATTGTGTAGTATGTTGTCTATTACTGGTAGTCATGACAAAAGTTACTCTTTATAGATATGATATACATGTGTATGTTTACAATAATAACAGATCTGAAGGCCTCCATGAGATGTTCCCAGTCTGGAGCTAGAGAGTTAATTTTTTGGTTCCTGAAGTATTGAAGTATATGTTGTTTCTGATGTATGTTAACTACTGATTCAACATCTCTAACCAACTGAGGAATCTGAAAAACTGCCGTGTGGAGAGTATATGAAGAGCACATACTACTCGTTAGTCTAAGATACCACTTAAAAATAAATATAGCACAAGTCAGGATCCAGAAGTAAACATTTAAGAGAAGGCATGGTTTGTTTGCATCGTGGCACATGGGAGTCAAAGTCACATTTAAGAGTCAAGTAGCTACATATGCTTATTTGAATGTTTAGTGCATTTATCTGACTGTTATGATTTAAATATGCTCATGTGGTGAAATGCTTTATTTTACAAGCACTTATTTAATTGAATCTGACATTTCACATTCCTATGTATAAAGTGCATTGACTTGGACTATGTGATTAATAAAATGTATCTAGTGTTTGCTCTATTTCCTACTCTTTTTTTTTTCAAGGCAGCAAAGGAAATTAAATACCTTAAAACCTTTCACCTTTGTGATTTTGTAACTTATGCTTTAGAAGAGAGTAACTTTTTTTTTTTTTTTTTAAGTTTAACCTTGGTTACTGAGCGATACATATCAGCTGCAGCTCACATATCTGTTAAGGAATAGAGTAATGTGCTATAGATTAACCAAATGCATATGGAATGCACCCATTCTGGTAGTTATAAGTTGTAAGTTGCAGTGCTCTGGCTTTGAACTTCTAAGATTTCAGGTACAATTGTACCCTAATTGCAGGATTGTGTTGCTCTTTCATTTCAAGCTTCAGTAATAATCAGAGATAATTATGCCATAAAAAAGGAGACATTCTTTGTTAACAATATTACTAAATTTTGAACATACAATATGTTTCCTATCTGGATCTATACCTTCAAGTCCTTGAATACTTAAATTAATGGAATAATAAGGCAGTTACTTGCTCTTTATATGTGTTTTGACTTCTATGAGGGTTGTTCTCAAGGAAAGAGTGGCATCTTGCATCAGAAATAAGAAGGATGAGATAAGCTCAGTTGACAGGTAATTCAGAGTTGAGGAGTTTCAACTAATTAAGAAACAAATAAACAAACAACAATAGCAGCAACAATGCACAGCCACTAAGCATAGACATATTTAAGTACATGGAAACAAAACTCTTATTTTGGATACATGGACCAATGGAACGTATATTCTCCAGAGTGTGTTCACTATTACAAACATCAAAAGACATCCTGGATTTCCGAAAATTAATTCCTGCTGAGAATAGTTTTATTAATTGTGGTTTATAATACGGGTGATGAAAAATTGATTTCACATGTACCACATCCACTCCATAAGATTTCAGAATGGAATGGGCACAGTTAACCAACATGGCAAGGTGATGAATTCCATCTTTCTAGGTTTTCTTGTCTGGAATTTCCTTCATTATCCTACCCATCATCCTTCCATAACCCAAGGTCCTACTAAAGTTCCGCTAGTGTTGAGGGGTTTTCCTCAATTATACTAATATTTGGCCACCTATTCTGGAACTTTTATAAGACGTTATTACATACAAACTGCCTGGAACATAGTCAGCACTCTATAAATATGTTTTTTTTAAGTGAAAATAAATAATTATGCTTTTGGGATACAGAAAGAAAGTTACGCTTTACAGACAGCAAGTGCAATCTTGCTTGATAACTGTTGATGGCGGTCATGTGCCTCTTGTATGTTTCACTTAAAAGGACCCAATGTCACTTTTGTGGTTTTTCTGCTAAAAATACATGACCTGAATCTAATAATGAGGAACTATCAGACAAACCCAAATTGAGGGGCATTCTAGAGAATATATGGCCTATACTCTTCAAAAGTGTCAAGGTCATAAAAGATAAAAAATACAAATTAATGGACAAACTGAGAAATTGTTCCAGATTAAAGAATATTAAAGAGACATGACAGCTAACTGCATCAAGTGACTGATTGGAGCACAGACCAAGATTTTTTTTTTCTTTTCTTAATGAGAGAAATAGTTATATTTGAATAAAGTATGTTGTTTAGACAATAACATTATGTCAATGTTAGTTTTTTTTATTTTAATAATTATGATGTGGTTCTTTAAGAGAATATCATAGTTTTTATAAATACACATTGAAGTATTTAAGGGAAAATTTCAGTATATTTAACTTACTCTCAAATAGTTTGGGGAAAATAGTATCAGTGTGGAGAGTGGAGAGAGACAGAGGGCGAGACAGTGACAGACAAAAGTATCAATAAAATATTAGCTTCGGGATATAGATAAAGGGCATATGGGAATAGTTTTAACTAGTTTTTCAATTTCATTAAGTCTGAAATTAAATAAATATATAAATTTAAGTAAACATTGATAAAAGCAAGTAAGTTTCATATTCCACTTTTCCCCTTACTGCATGTGGCTCAGAAATAAATTGCTCTCCTTATGTCATCTTGACCACTGCAATGTCTCTGCCTCCGCTCCCACCACCCACAGCCAAATTTACACATAAAAGAAAAAAATGGGAACTGATAGATTTCACACAAGGCAGAAACTTAAATGGGTCAAAGACAACTCCAGGCCTTTGGAAGAAAAATAATTAACGAAAGATATTTGGAAATTTCCATGGGTTCATGTCAAAATAGTCAGTGCATTTTCATTCTTTCTTCACTCAGTGGCACTCACTGAGGGACACCATGCATTGGGCTGTAGGTGTGCATTTGTGTTTGTATACATGACATGATTCCATTTATGCCCGAGTTGCTCAACCGAAGGTTGTTGCACAAAACACAACATTTCATGCTGAGTGATGGCTAATACATTTCAAGGAGGGATATGTTTTTCCGGAAAACTTAAGTATTAGAAATCACAAGCAACAAGCATCTATCTTTTCATCTATCAATGGACATGGGTTGTTTTCATAATTTCTCTATTGTAAATAATGTTGTAATAAACATTGGAGTGCTTATGTCTTTTTGAATGAGTGCTTTTGTACTCTTTGGATAAACCCAGTAGACGATTGCTGGATCATATGGTAATTCCATTTTTAACTTTTTGAGGAGCCTTCATACTGTTTTCCTCATTGGCTCCACTAATTTGTATTCCCATCAACAGCACACAAGGGTGCTTTTTTTTCCATATCCTTGATGCCACCTGTTGTTTCTTGTGTTTTTGACAGTAGGGAAGAGGAGCAGAAGGAGACAGAGAATCTTAAGTAGACTCCACACTCAGCTCAGAGCCCAATGGGATGCTCATCCCACGACCCTGGAATCATGACCTGAGCCAAAATCAAGACTCAGATGCTCAATTGACTGAGCCACTCAGGCGTCCCTATTTTTTTTTTTTACAGTTTCAAGTTTTTATTTAAATTCCAATTAGTGGGGTGCCTGGGTAGCTCAATCAATTTAGTGTTTGACTTCAGCTCAGGTCATGATCTCATGGTTCATGAGTTCAAGCCCTGCATCGGGCTCCGAGCTGACAGTGCAGCTCCTGCTTGGGATTCTCTCTGTCTTTCTCTCTCTCTTTCTCTCTAAAATAAATAAATAAACTTAAAAAAATCCAATTCGTTAACATGTAGTATAATATTAGTTTCAGAACTAGAATTTAGTGATTTATCACTTACATATAACACCCAGTGCTCATTCCAGCACGTGCCCTCCTTAATGCCCCTCCCCCAGTGAGCCCATCCCCTTCCCAACATCCCTTCCACCAACTCCCTCAGTTTGTTCTCTTTAGTTAAGAGTCTGTTTTACGGTTTGCCCCTTTCCGTTTTTTCCCCTATGGTCATCCATTTAATTTTTTGAATTCCACATATTAGTTGAACTTATGATATTTTTCTTTCTCTAAGTCATTTTGCTTAGCATAATACACTTTGGCTCCAACCATGTTGTTGCAAATGGCAAGATTGCATTCTTTCTGATGGCTGAGTAAAATTCCATTGTGTATATATCACAACTCGCCTTTCCATTAATCAGTCAATGGACAGTTGACCCCTTTCCATAATTTGACAGTTGTTGATAGTGTTGCTATAAACATCAGGGTGCAAGCATCCCTTTGAATAAATAGTTTTGTTCCCTTTGGGTAAATATCTAGTAGTGCTATTGGTCGGTTGTAGGGTAGTTCTATTTTTAATTTTTTGAGGAACCCTTGTACTGTTTTCAAGAATGAATGCACCAACTTACATTCCCACCAACAGTGTAAAAGTGTTCCCCCTTCTCTGCATCCTTGCCAAATATTTGTTGTCTCCTGTGTCGTTAATTTTAGACATTCTGACAGGTGTGAGGTGATAGCCCATTGTGGTTTTGATTTGTGGTTCCCTGATGAGAAGTTATATTGAACATCTTTTCATGTGTCTGTTAGCCACCTGTCTGTCTTCTTTGGCAAAGTGTCTATTCATGTTTTCTGCCCATTGCATAACTGGGTTATTTATTTTTTAGGGGGAGGGTGGTAAGTTTGATAAGTTCTTCATAGACTTTGGATACTAACCCTTTAGCAGATATGTCATTTGCAGATATCTTCTCCCATTCTGAAGTTTGCCTTTTAGTTTGTTTAATTGTTTCTTTTGCTGTGAAGAAGTTTCTTATTTTTTGGTTTATTTTTTTAAATTTTGATGAAGTCCCAATAGTTCATGTGTGCTTTTGTTGCCCTTGCCCAGAAATGTGTCTATTAAGAAGCTGGTACAGCCAATGTCAAAGAGGTTGTTGCCTGTATTTTCCTCTAGGATTTTGATGGTTTCTTGTCTCACATTTAGGTCTTTCATCCATTTTGAATGTATTTTTGTATATGGTGTAAGAAGGGATCCAGTTTCATTCTTTTGCATATTGCTGTCCAGCTTTCCCAACATCATTTGTTGAAGACACTGTCTTTTTACCATTGGATAGTCTTTCTTGCTTTGTCAAAGATTAGATAACCATATAGTTGTGGGTTCATTTCTGGGTTTTCTATTCTGTTCCATTGGTCTATGTGTCTGTTTTTGTGTCAGTACCATATTGTCTTGACCACAGCTTTGTAATATAACTTGAAGTCCATAATTATTGTGATGCCTACAGCTTTGCATTTCTTTTTCAAGATTGCTTTGGCTGTTTGGGATCTTTTGTTGTTCCATATGAATTTTAGGATTATTTGTTCTAGCACAGTGAAAAATGTTGTTGGTATTTTGATAGGGATTGCATTAAATATGTTGATTGCAGGGCACCTGGGTGGCTCAGTTGATAAAGCATCTGTCTCTTGATTTCAGCACATATCATGAGATTGAGCCCCATGTTGGGCTCTGTGTGCTGACAACATGGAGTCTGCTCCTCCCAAACTCATGCTGGTCTCTCTTCCTCTCAAAATAAAGAGATTAACTTTAAAAAATGTGTGGCTCACTTTGGGTGGTATAGAAATTTTACCAATATTTGTTCTTTCAATCCAGAAGCATGGGATGTTTTTGCATTTATTTGTGTCATCTTTAATTCCTTTCATAAGTCTTGTAATATTTTCAGAGTACAGATCTTTTACCACTTTGGTTAGGTTTATTCCTAGGCATAAGTTCTTTATATTTTTAAGATATAAACCCTTTACGGGATATATCATTTGCAAAATATCTTTTCCCAATCCATAGGTTGTCTTGTTGTTCATAATTTTGTTAATTGTTTCCTTCCTTGTGCAAAAGATTTTTATGTTGGTGTAGTCTCAGTTATTCACTTTAGCTCTTGTTTTCCTTGCCTCAGGAGTCAAAATATAGAAAAATGTTGCTATGGCTGATGTCAGAGAAATTACTCCTATGCTCTCTTCTAGGATTTTAATGGTTTTAGATCTGACACTTAAGTCTTTAATCTATTTTGAGTTTATTTTTGTGTATGGTGTAAGAAAGTGGTCCAGTTTCATTCTTTTGTATGTAGCTGTCCAGTTTTCCCAACACTACTTGCTGAATGTACATAAATATATTTTAAATAAAATGGTATCATGTAATAGCTGCCACTATGAAGGATAATTTTTTTTCATTTTTATCTCAATTTATAGTCCAGATTTTTATTTCCACATATTTAATTAACACTACTGGCCCTCCACCTTGTTTTGTCAGGTTTAACACAATTTTCTAGTTTCCAAATGAAGGAAATCTGTAATTCTCTCACTAAAATTTTGTCTCATCTTTATTTACATCTATAGCTTCCACTATACCTAAATTAAACATGTCTTATTAGTGAAACAAGAAAGACATTTTTGACCACTAAATCATAATAGAAATATCTCTATATTTTCCAAATTTCATCTCCTAAAATAAGATGAAATGTTGCCACAGATCATGTTTGTCTTTCTTATAAGTATCATTATTGTTTGAATACTCCAGGGACATAGAATATTATAATAAACCCAAAATTAAATCTCTATGTTAAATCTTTATTTCTAATGCAACTATGAAACATTTTTCAAAAATTATGCAAAACTTAATTCAAATTTAATTTGCCCTATTTGACAGTCAAACATGTTGGTTAAAAATTTAAATAGATAGTAGGATAAAAATCAACTTTAGCTACTTTAGTTTCTACAAATTTGTTTGGATAATCATAGGAGACATTATTATCTAATTTTTTTATTTTTCTCTGTGGATTGCCATGTTCAATAGTTCCTTGTATTGTCTTGATTCAGTACTGGTAGCTGTAATTATCCCTCATAATATATGTAGTACATAAAACATTTCCAATACAAAAAGGTAAAATGGAAAATAAAACATGTAATCTAGGATTTTTCCATCAAAATTGTCTAACGTCACCTAAATTATGTAGATAACTGAAGCAAATAATGCCATATTCTTTTTCAACCTGCAACAGGGCTTTTGCTTTTCATTTAATTTATAAAATAAATTTACATCACAATCTCAGTTTATACATTTGAATGTAACATTGGTTTCTCTTTTTCCTCTCTTTCCTTCTTATCTAAAATTCTGCTGCTATTCAGATGCTTTTTTTTTTTCTTGGTAAATAGTAATCATGCCAACTTTTGTTGTCTTGTACTTCTAATCTGACTACATATTACCAAAATTCTTTCCTAAGAATTAAAATAATTCCAATTTGTATTACACAACAGTAAATGTTAAAGTTTGCTGGCTTCAATAATGGTACTTATAATTGAGTATAGATGAGTTCCAGGGACACCAAATCCACCTAAGCTCATTAATGACCTGTATTATATATTTTTGGCAAAGTCTGTTATAATATTTTAGCTATATCTTTAGCAAAAATATGCTAAGAGAAGAAAATTTATGAAGCTACACTTCTGTCACTAGACATTATAGAATTAATCTTTGTAGTCTTTCTTTGCCAGGAATCAAGAAATAGCTCCCTCTTTTTGTCTTTCCAAGGAAAGATAACTCAGACCACATAAATCCTAAGGTAATGTGACAGAACCAGAGAAGCACTTGATTTTTCACTCATCAGCTTGAGTTAGTTTTCTCTACAGTATTTTAAATCTGTATTCAACTTATAAACATTTCTCGATTTTCACTATTTTTTTCATGTAGTCTCCCTCCCATCTTTTATAGTTTTTTATGCATTCCATCTCTCAATTTTTATAGTTTATGCAACCAATCTCCCTCCAATAGCTTTATGGTTAATGGTTCACAGAATTGGGAAAGCAGGATTTTTCCCCCCAGGATGTTTTTACATTTAATAACATCCTTTAATTACCCCTTGTTTGGACTACTTACAGTTATATGACAGAGTGTTGAATTAAAAAAAAATTTAATGTTTATTCTTTGAGAGAAAAAGACAGTGTAAGCTGGGGAGGGGCAGAGAGAGAGGGAGACACAGAATCGGAAGCAGGCTCCAAACTCTTTGCTGTCACCACAGAGCCTAATGCCGGGCTCTAACCCACCAACTGTGAGTTCATAACCTGAGCTGAAGTCAGACACTTAATCAACTTAGCCACTGAGGGAGCCCAGAGTGTCAAATCTTAAAATAAAATTCTCTATGAAAATTCAAAGTTTATGGTTCATGGTTAACATTGTTACATTTTATATAACCATTAGTTCAAACATCCTTTTTAAAATCACTATAAAAATAAAATAAATCACAACATGCAAATTAATGTTAGTTATAATAGCTTTTAATAGTATATGTCATATAACTACATAGCTCATTTTTTTTCTTGCTAGGTGTTATACCTATAGTGTGATATTTCAAATTCAACTTATGCACACATAAACACAGACAGATACATTTTGCAGTATGTACTAGTTGCCTTATCGGTGGTTTTGCTTCCCATAGTCTCAGTTCCCCATGGTCAACGCAATCTGGGAGCAGATGATCCTCCTCCTGATGTATCAGGGGGTCAGTAGTAGCTTAACACTATGTATTTAGGCCGACATCATTCCCTTCACGTCATCTCATCCTGTGGGCATTTTGTCTATTTGCATCATCACAACAAGGGTGAGTATAGGACAATAAGATATTTTGAGAAAGGGACCATGTCGCACAACTTTTATTACAGCATATTGTTAAGATCGTTCTCTTTTGTTATTAGTTACTGCTGTTAATCTCTTACTGTGTCTACTTTATAAATTAAACTTTATCCTAGGTATGTACAGGAAAAACATAGTACATACAGAGTCATTACAATCCACAGTTTGGGGCATCACTGAGGGTCTTGGAATGTATTCCCCATGGATAAGGAGGAGCTAGTGTACACATTTTAAATGAGATTATCTAAATTTCTAGGCTTGACATAAGCAAAAGACTGTCATCTCTTTATTAAAATTAAATAGAAACATATTAAAGCACTGTAATCTTATTAAATTTCTGGGGATTTTTCTTAATAATATGTGCTCATAACAATTTAAATTTAGAAATGTTTACCAAAAAGAGATTATGTTTTGCTCACATTAAGATAATTAGAAGGAGAGCAAGATAGTTCTTCTTCCTTCAGAAACACCAAACCAACAATAATACATGAAACAATTTCTTTTTGAGAAATCTAGATGCCAGTTAAGGGGCTTTTGTACCCAAGGCTAGTACATAAACAGCTACATCAAAAACAGTGATAGGAAAATTTGTGGCACCCTATTACTATAGTCAGTCCCACTGGCACAGCTCACAAAATCCATCGGGAGGAAATTCGCAGCCCCTGGTGTCCCTTGAGGGGACAGAAAGAGAAGATTGGACCATATCCAACATTCTGACTTTTCATGGAGGCCGAGGAGCTGGCTTGTCTTGCCTGTCACAGAGTGCTGATGGGATCCAGAATACTCTAGATGCCTGACAGCTGCTGAAAACAAGAGTCCGAAAATGTACTGCAGCTCCAGAAGGTGTGCAGTACAGCCGACAGAGACACATAGAGTTTGGTGGCCCCTCTCTTAGAGGGAAGGAGAAAAGTGGAGCATATGTCCAACATTCCAGATTTTCAGAATTCTACTAGAGGCACTGGCTTCTGTCTTACTTGTTTGAGCACAGAGAGAATGCTGTATACTCTAGATGCTTGGCAGTCAGTGCTGTAGACAGAATATATGCGTTCCTCCAAATTCTTATGTTGAAACCTAATCCCCAATGTGATGGTGTTTGGAAGTGGGGCTTTGGGATATGATTAGGTAATGAGATGGAGACCATATAAATGGCATTAGTGCCCTTACAAAGAGGTGCCAAAAAGATCTCTCACCCTTTTCTTCATGTGAGGATACAGGAAGAAGGGTAGCCATCAGTGAACCAGGAAGAAGGTCCTCAACAAATGCTAAATCTGCCAGTGCTTTGGCCTTAGACTTCTCAGTCTCCAGAACTGTGAGAAATAGTTTTTTCATTTAAGCTGCCCGGTCTCTGATATTTTTGTCATAGCAAACTAAACAAAGACAAAATGCTAAAAACAAAAATGAGCTGAGTGGCATTCTGTGGCTTCAGAGAATTTATGTACAAAGACAGTTACCAGAGAGCAAGAGATTACAAGTTCTTGGAAAACAACAAAATGGTATATACCTCCAATTAGATATTTACAGAGAGGGGCTCCTGGGTGGCTCAGTCGTTTGAGCATCCGACCTAGGCTCAAGTCATGATCTCACAGTTTGTGAGTTTGAGCCCCACATCGGGCTTGCTGCTCTCGGTGCAGAGCCTGTTTCGGATCTTCTGTCTCCCTCTCTTTGTCTCTCCCCAGCATGTACGCTCTCCCTCAAAAATAAATAAGAAAAACATTTTAAAAAAGAAATTTACAGAAAAGAAGTAGCCACAGAAATGGTGTGAGAAGCCTTTGGAATCTCTAATGAGGCTGATTTTTTAGAGCTTTTCCTGTAAAAAAAAAAAAATCCATAAAGACTGGAAGAGGTGGCTGGTTTTTCAAATGTGTAAATATCATCAAAAGTTATAAGAAATATAAAAACAAGAAAAAATGACCCTATCAAAGGAACAAAGTAAATCTCAAACACTGACTCAAAAGACACAGAAGTATATGAATTACCTGACAAAAAAATTTAAATAACAGTCAAAAAGATGCTCAGTAGGTTCAGAAAATCAATGTATAAACTAAGTAAGAATTTCAAAAAGAGATAGAAAATATGAAAAGAACCAAACAGAAATTTTGAAGCTGAAGAATGTAATAACTGAACTAAAAAAAAAAAAAATCACTAGAGGGTTCCCCAGTCCACATTATGAAGCCAAAGAAAGAATTGGCAAATTTAAAGACAGTCATTTGAAATTATCCAATCAGAGGAGGAAAAAGAGGAATGGAGGAAAAAGAGGAAAGAATGAAAAGAGAGATTAAAGCTTAAGAGACTTATGGGATACAACAATGTACGCATTATGAGACTCACAGAAGGAGAAGAAAGAGATAAAGGAGAAGAAAACCTATTTAAAAAATAATAATGGCAAAGACTTTCCAAGTTTGGTGAAAGAAAAGGACATCCAGATTCAAGAAGTCTCATAACTATACACAAAATGAAACCAATCTTAAAAGAAGTCTGCAGTGAGCTACATATGATCAAATTTTCAAAAATCAAACACTCATCATATACAAGGGAGCCGCTATAAGATTGTCAATGGAATTCTTAGCAGAAACCTTGGCCAGAAGGGAGTTGAATGATATATTCAAACTTTTGAAGAAAAAAGTGCCAACCAAGGTTACTACATCCAGCAACTGTCCTTCAAAAATTAAGGAGACATAAAGATTTTCCTGATAAGCAAGAGATGAAGGAGTTTCTCAACACTAAACCTTCCTTATAAGGAATGCTAAAGAGAGTCCTCTACATTGATACAAAAACAGGGAGCACCTGGGTAGCTGTCGGTTAAGTGACCGACTTGGACTCAGGTGATGATCTCGAGGTTCATGTGTCCTACCCTGTGTCAGGCTCACCACTGTCAGTGCAGAGCCCACTTCAGGTCTTCTGTTTCCTTCTCTCTCTGCCCCTCCCCCACTCATGCTCTCACTCTCCTTCAAAATAAATAAACATTAAAAAGAAATAAAGAAATAGATAGATAGATACAAAATCATGTTAAACAGCAACACCAAAGCATATGAAAATATGAAGCTTTCCTGACAAAAGTAAATATATAAACAAATACAGAATACTATAATACTGTTAATAGCAATATGTAAATCACTTTTAATATAGTTTAGAAGTTAAATGGCAAGAGTATAAAAATAACTATGACTATAAAAATATGTTTGTGGATACATCAATAATATGAAGTGGGGCGAGGAGAAGTAAAAGTGTAGACTTTTTGTATATGACTAAACTTAAGGTGGCACCAGATTAAAACAGATTGTTATAACTCTGTGATGGCTATTGTAAGCCTCATGGTAACAACAAAGAAAACATCTATACTATATACACACATAAACAAACAAACAGATAAGAAATCAAAGCACGTTGCTATAAAAAATCAATGAAGCAAGAAAATAGGCAAAGAGAGGGAAAGCAGGGCAAAATAACCACACAAAAGATGAAAAACAATTGAAGAAATGTGATAGTAAATCATTATTATAATTACTATAAGTCAATAATTACTTTAAAAGTAAATGGATTAAGGGGGGCCTGGGTGGTTCAGTCGGTTGAGCGACCGACTTCGGCTCAGGTCATGATCTCACAGTTGGTGGGTTCGAGCCCCACGTCAGGCTCTGTGCTGACAGCTGGCTCAGAGCCTGGAGCCTGCTTCAGATTCTGTATCTCCCTCTCTCTCTGACCGTCCCCTGCTTACGCTGTCTCTCTCTCTCAGGAATAAATAAAACAAAAACAAAAAAAAAGTAAATGGATTAAACTCCACAATCAAATGACAGAGTAGTTGAATGGGTTAAAACAACAACAAATAAGATCCAACTACATGCTGTCTACAAGAGACACTTTTGTCATAAAGACACACATGGGCTGGAATTGAAAGGACATTTCATGTGAATAGCAATCGTAAAAGAGCAGGAATGGACATGCTTCTATCAGACAAAATAGGCTTTAGCTCAACAACTGTCATGAGAAGGATCTTGTATAATGACAAAAGGGTCAATTCTCCAGCAAGACAAAATAATTATAAGCATATATGCACCCAACACTGGAGGTCTCAAGTCTAGGAAGGAAACATGGATAGAACTAATTAGAAAACACAACACAGTAATAGTAATAGTTTTCAATACCCCACTTCCAATAATGGATTGAACCTTCAGACAGAAGATTACAAAGGGAAGCAAAGACTTAAACAATACTATATTTTCCTAACTGACAAATACATAACATTCTACACAACATCAGCAGGATAAATATTCTTTTCCAACACATACAGACCATTCTTTAGTGTGGATTTCATGTGAGATCACAAAGCAAGTGTTAAAAATTTTAAGAATATTGAAATTATGCCAAGTATCTTCCCAACCACAATGGAATGAAACTGGAAACCAATAGCAGAAGGAAAACTGTAAAATTCACAAATACGTGAAAATAAGACAATATACTTTTAAATAATCAATGGGACAAAAATCAAAATTGTGATTATAAATATCTTGAGACAAACGAACATGAATATATAACATAGCAAAACTTACAGGATGCAGCAAACAGAGTATCAGAAGGGAAGTTGATAGTGATAAACTTACATTAATCAAAAAGAAAGGTCTCAAATAAATAACCCAAATATACAACACAAGAAACTAAAATGAAGAACAAGGCAAGCACAGACTTAGCAGAAGGACAGAAATAAAAAAGATTACTGAATAAATAAATAGAACAAAGCATAGAAAAACAATAGTGAACAATACTGTTGGCTTTTCAAAAAGTTCAACAAATTTGGCAAACTTTTAGCAAGACTAAGAAAAAAAAGAAGAATCAAGTAAACAAAACCAGAAATAAAAGAGATATTAAAAGTGATGGCACAGAAATAAAGAGATCATGATGAACAATTATACACCAACAAATTGCATAACTAGAAGAAATGAATAAATCCATAGAGACATCCAACTGAACAAGACCATATCATGAAGAAGGAGGAAATCTGAGAAAACCTATAACTACTGATGAGATTGATTGAAAAATTAACATCCCTTATCACCCAAAAAGGCCGAGGACCACACAGGTTCATTGGTGAACTCAATTGAGCATTTAGAGAAGAATTCATACAATTCTTTTAAAAATTCTTCCAAAAACATTTAACTGGAGGAAACCTTTCCAAATATTGTTATGAAGTCAGCACTACACTAATACCATGGCCAGGAGAAAGCACTAAGAAAAAGGAAACTACAGATCAATATCCATTAAATGGATGCAAAAATCCTTAGTAAAATAATAGGAAACCAAATTCAACAGCACGAAAGGATCGTATACCATGTAGTATTTATGCAAGTGGAATTTATCTGTGGGATGCAAGGATGGTTCAACTTCAATCAATGTGATATACCTCATTAACAGAACATATGATTAAAACTTACATGATTGGGGCGCCTGGGTAACTCAGTTAGTTAAGCATCCAACTTCAGCTCAGGTCATGATCTCGCAGTTCAAGAGTTCAAGTCTCACATCAGGCTCTGTGCTGACCTCTCAGAACATGGAGCCTGCTGTGGATTCTGTGTCTCTTTTTTTCTGGCCCTCCCCTGATCCTACTCTGTCTCTTTTTTATCTCAAATATATATAAACATAATTTAAAAAAAAAAAAACNGATTGAAAAATTAACATCCCTTATCACCCAAAAAGGCCGAGGACCACACAGGTTCATTGGTGAACTCAATTGAGCATTTAGAGAAGAATTCATACAATTCTTTTAAAAATTCTTCCAAAAACATTTAACTGGAGGAAACCTTTCCAAATATTGTTATGAAGTCAGCACTACACTAATACCATGGCCAGGAGAAAGCACTATGAAAAAAGGAAACTACAGATCAATATCCATTAAATGGATGTAAAAATCCTTAGTAAAATAATAGGAAACCAAATTCAACAGCACGAAAGGATCGTATACCATGTAGTATTTATGCAAGTGGAATTTATCTGTGGGATGCAAGGATGGTTCAACTTCAATCAATGTGATATACCTCATTAACAGAACATATGATTAAAACTTACATGATTGGGGCGCCTGGGTAACTCAGTTAGTTAAGCATCCAACTTCAGCTCAGGTCATGATCTCGCAGTTCAAGAGTTCAAGTCTCACATCAGGCTCTGTGCTGACCTCTCAGAACATGGAGCCTGCTCTGGATTCTGTGTCTCTTTTTTTCTGGCCCTCCCCTGATCCTACTCTGTCTCTTTTTTATCTCAAATATATATAAACATAATTTAAAAAAAAAAAAACTTACATGATCATCTCAATAGATGCAGAAAAAGCATTAGACTGACTCAACAGGCTTTCAAACAACAACTAAAAGTAAACAAAAATCACTTCAACATAACAACTGCCATATATGAGAAGCCAACAGTTAACATCACATTCAATGGTGAGAAACTGAAAATTTTTCCTCTAATATGAGGAACAAAGCAAGGATACTCTCCACTTCTACTGACCATACTAATGGAAGTCTTAGGGAAGTAAAAGAACTAAACACATTGAAATCGGAAAGGACAAAGTAAAATTATTTCTTTTTGCAGCTGACATGATCTTTTATATAGAAAATCCTAACGGTGACTCTCTCTCTCTCTCTCAAACTCTCTTTCACACACACACACACACACACACACACACACAACTATTAGAACTAAGATTAATTCAGTAATTTCAGGACACAAAAGCCAGTGGCATTTCTAACACTATGAAAAATCTGAAAAGTATATTTTAAAAATTCCATTTATAATAGCATCAAAAAGGATAAAATACTTAAGAATAAACTAAACCAAGGAGGTAAAATATTTGTACCTTGAAAACCACAAAACAATTTAAAATTGGAAGAAGACAGAAATAAATGCAAAGATACCCTATATTAGTGGATCTGAAGAATCAAGAATTTTTTAATGTCCATACTACCTAAAGCCATCTATAGATACAATGCAATCTCAGATCAAAATCCCATTCCAAAGAATTTTTCCAGACTTAGAAAAAGCAGTCCTAAAATTCATATGGAAGCACAAAGAATCCTAAATAGCCAAATAATTTGAGAAAGAATAACAAAGTAAAAAAATTTTTAATGTTTATTTATTTTTGAGAAAGAGAGAGACAAAGCGTGAATGAGGGCAGAGAGAGGGAGAAATGGAACTTGAAATGGGCTCCAGGTTCTGAGCTATCAGCACAGAGCCCAATGCAGGGCTCAAACCCATGAACTGTGAGATCATGACCTGACTTGAAGTCAGACACTTAACTAACTGAGTCACCCAGGTGCCCCAAGAATAACAAAGTAGAGGCATCACATTTTCAAATTTTAAAAATACATTTCAGAGATATAGTAATAAAAATAGTATGTTATTGACATAAAGACAGATATATAGACCAATGGAAGAGTATAAAATGTCAAAAATAAACTCATACATATACACTACATTGATTTTCCACAAGGATGTCAACAGTATACAATGGCAAGAGAAAATCTCTTCAACAAATGGTACTGGCAAAACCAGATATCAATGTGTAAAAAAGTGAAATTGAACCTGTATCTTACACCATACATCAAAACTCTTTCAAAAAGGATTAAGGATATAAATTTAAGACTTGAAACTGTAAACCTCCTAGAGAAAATTAGGTGAAAACTTCATGATGCTGGTCTTGGCAATTATTTCTTAGACATGTCACCAAAAGCACAGGCAATAAAAGCAAAACTATACAAGTTAAGGTTAAATCAAGTTAGAATTTTATGCACAGTAAGTTAGACAATCAACAGAGTAAAAAGGCAAACTACAGAGTGGAAGAAAATGTTTGCAAACCATGTATCTGATAAGGAGTTAAAATCTATCCAAAATCTATAAGGAACTCATACAACTCAGTAGCAAACCAAAACAAACAAAAAATAACCTGATTTAAAAATGGGCAAGGAAATTTCTTAAAACAAGTCAAATGGCCAACAGGTATATGAAAATGTATTCAATATTACTAATCATCAGAGAAATGTAAATCAAAATCACAATGTGATATCACCTCAGTTTTGTTGAGATAGCCATTATCAAAAGAAATCAAAAATAACAAGTGTTCTGGAGGAAGTTAAGCAATTGAAATCATTGTGCACTGCTGGTGGGGAAGTAAAATGATGCCGTTGCTATGGTAAACAATTTGGAGGTTTCTAATATTAAAATAGAAATACCATATGATCTCAGCAATCCTTTTCCTAAGTATTCATCCCTCCCCCCAAAAAAAACCAAAAATGAAATTAAGATCTTGAAAAGATACTTGCACTCTTATGTTCATTTTGGCACCTACTTACAAGAGCAAACATGTGAAAACAACCTAAATGTTCATCTGTAGATGAATGGATAAAGAAAATGTGTTATATCATGGTGTACACATTCTTTCCTTAAAAAGAAGAAAAGCTTGGCACTTATTACAACATAAAAAATGGACCCTGAAGACATTATGCTAGTGAAATAAGAGTCACAGAAGGACGAATATTGCAGGATTCCACTGATATGAGGTACCTAAAATAGTTAAACTCATCAAAGCAGAAAGTAGAACTATAGTTGCCAAGGATTAGAGGCTTATGGAAATAGAAGATTGAAGTTTAATGGGAACAAAGTTTCAACCACGCAAGATAAAAATGTTCTAGAGGTCTGCCGTGTAACTTTGAGGTTATGGTTAACAAGTCCGTACTTACTGTTCACTTAAAAATTTGGTCAGGAGATAAATCTTGTATTATGTATTTTTACCACAATTTTACAAATCTACATTAATTTGTAGTCAGCAGATAGCAGGTTATTTGTTGGTCATAGTAATGAAAAAAATTAGATCAAAAGATGAGTGATAAGGAAATTTAAGGGAGAGGATTTTACATAATCATCACTAAATGGGCAATAAAAAATAATTAGAAGGAAATAAATTACACAAAATACCATAACTATGCTAAACACAAATCAATCTCTTCATTGTTTGCAAATCTCTGTTGTTCAAAATTCTTCCTATTTTATTCCAATATCACTGCTCATCAATCCTTTTTTTTTTTTAATGTTTTATTTATTTCTAGGAGAGAGAGAGTGTGAGCAGGGGAGGGTCAGAGAGAGAGGGAGTCACAGACCAAAACAGGCTCCAGGCTCTGAGCTGGCAGTCAGCACAGAGCCCGATGCGGGGCTCGAACCCACGAACCACGAGATCATGACCTAAGCGAAAGTCGGTCGCTTAACCGACTAAGCCACCCAGGCGCCCCACTGTTCATCAATCCTAATAGGATACTGTCCAAAATGAATATACATAAAGAATTGGAACATTACTTCTATTATTGGATTGAACATCATTATTTAAAAAAAAAAATTAGATCCTATACTATTTTTTCAAAAAAGGAGGTTTGC